>NW_026044150.1:0-21462 GCF_937001465.1 Orcinus orca
CCCACCAAACCCACACTTTCACGAACAGACTTCTGGCACGTCTCACATGCCTTTGAGGTCTTACGCCTCGCCCTAGCCTGAGCTGCCCTGAGAGACCCCTCGGCCTCGCATTGCATCTAGGACCTCCTGCCTGAAATCACCCTGCCTCCAAGCGAAAGTCGCCTTGCGTTCTTACTGCGATTTAAGCCCTGTGCTTCCTGTGGCCCTGCAGGCTTTGGAATAGCCACAGGCCCCAGAGGCGTAACTAGGCAGGGCATTCCTTGGTTGAGGCAGTTCACTTGACCCAGAACACCCTGCTTCGGGGAGTTGGTTCAGGGAAGCAAACGCAGGGTAACATGTGTCTCTTTGGACTGGTTAGAAACCACAGGGAGGTAAGCTGAGTGTGCGCGTGGAAACGGGAGCCTGCTGGAACTATCCTTGCTTTCCCACTTGGAAGGCTGCATTCATGCTGCCTTGAAGCTGCCTGACGTCCCCTGCTGTTGACAGGCCTGGAAACCCGGTCGAAATGCTTCTGGGAAGAAAATGAGTTTGCTCCGTCTCAACCCGGTGCTTCCATGGCCGCGGTGGTGGTTAGCCTGACAAGCTCCAGAGCGAAAGGGAAACTCAACGTGAGAATTTGCCTCCAGTTTAGGTCCTGCGTAGCCGGGTAGGAAGGGCGGCATGCAGCAGTTTCCATGAGTTCGTAGTCCCCGTTCGGGTTTATTTTAACGAAATTACCCATTTGAGGACTCCTAGGCCCCTCGGGCGTGCATCCATTTCCCTCCAAGGTCACTGAGGACCTCCAGACACCCCCCACGCCGTGGTCCCGCTGAGCAACATCGAGGCCCATTGCTCTGCCCCTCGGAGGCCCTGTGTGCGTGCCGAGTGATGGGCAACACTCTGCACGTTCCTTGAGGAGAGCTACATTTCCAGAGCCCTCAAACAGCCTCAGGACCAGATTTCTGGTGAGTCCGAAGCTCCCAGGAAATATTTGTCGTCGCCCTTGTGAGAGCTGCCGTGAGAAAACACTCTGCTTTGCCTCCTTCGCGGGCCTCGTACCTGAAGGCACTCTGCTCGAGGAGAACGTCAGCATCTCGCAATGCTGAGTCGCTAACGGGACAGCCAGATTGAGCACAGGCCTGGAGGGAAGGCCCTGACGTGAGGTGCAGAAGCGGAGCCGCGCAGCAGTTTCCATGAGGCCGTAGCCTCTGCTCTGCGTGTCTTTAACGGCAGTAGAGTTTCCTGGACACCTGGGAGGCTCGCGGGGGCACCCTCTTCCAGGCTGGAACACGGAGTACTCCCAGGCACCCCTGGGTCTGCTGAGCAACGTCCAGGCCCGGAGCCCTTTGGAGCCGCTCTCTATACGCCGAGTGTAGGGAAACGCCCTGCACTCTCTCCTGGAGCAGATTCGATTCCCCACCAAACCCACACTTTCACGAACAGACTTCTGGCACGTCTCACATGCCTTTGAGGTCTTACGCCTTGCCCTAGCCTGAGCTGCCCTGAGAGACCCCTCGGCCTCGCATTGCATCTAGGACCTCCTGCCTGAAATCACCCTGCCTCCAAGCGAAAGTCGCCTTGCGTTCTTACTGCGATTTAAGCCCTGTGCTTCCTGTGGCCCTGCAGGCTTTGGAATAGCCACAGGCCCCAGAGGCGTAACTAGGCAGGGCATTCCTTGGTTGAGGCAGTTCACTTGACCCAGAACACCCTACATCGGGGAGTTGGTTCAGGGAAGCAAACGCAGGGTAACATGTGTCTCTTTGGACTGGTTAGAAACCACAGGGAGGTAAGCTGAGTGTGCGCGTGGAAACGGGAGCCTGCTGGAACTATCCTTGCTTTCCCACTTGGAAGGCTGCATTCATGCTGCCTTGAAGCTGCCTGACGTCCCCTGCTGTTGACAGGCCTGGAAACCCGGTCGAAATGCTTCTGGGAAGAAGATGAGTTTGCTCCGTCTCAACCCGGTGCTTCCATGGCCGCGGTGGTGGTTAGCCTGACAAGCTCCAGAGCGAAAGGGAAACTCAACGTGAGAATTTGCCCCCAGTTTAGGCCCTGCGTAGCCGGGCAGGAAGGGCGGCATGCAGCAGTTTCCATGAGTTCGTAGTCCCCGTTCGGGTTTATTTTAACGAAATTACCCATTTGAGGACTCCTAGGCCCCTCGGGCGTGCATCCATTTCCCTCCAAGGTCACTGAGGACCTCCAGACACCCCCCCACGCCGTGGTCCCGCTGAGCAACATCGAGGCCCATTGCTCTGCCCCTCGGAGGCCCTGTGTGCGTGCCGAGTGATGGGCAACACTCTGCACGTTCCTTGAGGAGAGCTACATTTCCAGAGCCCTCAAACAGCCTCAGGACCAGATTTCTGGTGAGTCCGAAGCTCCCAGGAAATATTTGTCGTCGCCCTTGTGAGAGCTGCCGTGAGAAAACACTCTGCTTTGCCTCCTTCGCGGGCCTCGTACCTGAAGGCACTCTGCTCGAGGAGAACGTCAGCATCTCGCAATGCTGAGTCGCTAACGGGACAGCCAGATTGAGCACAGGCCTGGAGGGAAGGCCCTGACGTGAGGTGCAGAAGCGGAGCCGCGCAGCAGTTTCCATGAGGCCGTAGCCTCTGCTCTGCGTGTCTTTAACGGCAGTAGAGTTTCCTGGACACCTGGGAGGCTCGCGGGGGCACCCTGTTCCAGGCTGGAACACGGAGTACTCCCAGGCACCCCTGGGTCTGCTGAGCAACGTCCAGGCCCGGAGCCCTTTGGAGCCGCTCTCTATACGCCGAGTGTAGGGAAACGCCCTGCACTCTCTCCTGGAGCAGATTCGATTCCCCACCAAACCCACACTTTCACGAACAGACTTCTGGCACGTCTCACATGCCTTTGAGGTCTTACGCCTTGCCCTAGCCTGAGCTGCCCTGAGAGACCCCTCGGCCTCGCATTGCATCTAGGACCTCCTGCCTGAAATCACCCTGCCTCCAAGCGAAAGTCGCCTTGCGTTCTTACTGCGATTTAAGCCCTGTGCTTCCTGTGGCCCTGCAGGCTTTGGAATAGCCACAGGCCCCAGAGGCGTAACTAGGCAGGGCATTCCTTGGTTGAGGCAGTTCACTTGACCCAGAACACCCTGCTTCGGGGAGTTGGTTCAGGGAAGCAAACGCAGGGTAACATGTGTCTCTTTGGACTGGTTAGAAACCACAGGGAGGTAAGCTGAGTGTGCGCGAGGAAACGGGAGCCTGCTGGAACTATCCTTGCTTTCCCACTTGGAAGGCTGCATTCATGCTGCCTTGAAGCTGCCTGACGTCCCCTGCTGTTGACAGGCCTGGAAACCCGGTCGAAATGCTTCTGGGAAGAAGATGAGTTTGCTCCGTCTCAACCCGGTGCTTCCATGGCCGCGGTGGTGGTTAGCCTGACAAGCTCCAGAGCGAAAGGGAAACTCAACGTGAGAATTTGCCTCCAGTTTAGGTCCTGCGTAGCCGGGTAGGAAGGGCGGCATGCAGCAGTTTCCATGAGTTCGTAGTCCCCGTTCGGGTTTATTTTAACGAAATTACCCATTTGAGGACTCCTAGGCCCCTCGGGCGTGCATCCATTTCCCTCCAAGGTCACTGAGGACCTCCAGACACCCCCCACGCCGTGGTCCCGCTGAGCAACATCGAGGCCCATTGCTCTGCCCCTCGGAGGCCCTGTGTGCGTGCCGAGTGATGGGCAACACTCTGCACGTTCCTTGAGGAGAGCTACATTTCCAGAGCCCTCAAACAGCCTCAGGACCAGATTTCTGGTGAGTCCGAAGCTCCCAGGAAATATTTGTCGTCGCCCTTGTGAGAGCTGCCGTGAGAAAACACTCTGCTTTGCCTCCTTCGCGGGCCTCGTACCTGAAGGCACTCTGCTCGAGGAGAACGTCAGCATCTCGCAATGCTGAGTCGCTAACGGGACAGCCAGATTGAGCACAGGCCTGGAGGGAAGGCCCTGACGTGAGGTGCAGAAGCGGAGCCGCGCAGCAGTTTCCATGAGGCCGTAGCCTCTGCTCTGCGTGTCTTTAACGGCAGTAGAGTTTCCTGGACACCTGGGAGGCTCGCGGGGGCACCCTGTTCCAGGCTGGAACACGGAGTACTCCCAGGCACCCCTGGGTCTGCTGAGCAACGTCCAGGCCCGGAGCCCTTTGGAGCCGCTCTCTATACGCCGAGTGTAGGGAAACGCCCTGCACTCTCTCCTGGAGCAGATTCGATTCCCCACCAAACCCACACTTTCACGAACAGACTTCTGGCACGTCTCACATGCCTTTGAGGTCTTACGCCCTGCCCTAGCCTGAGCTGCCCTGAGAGACCCCTCGGCCTCGCATTGCATCTAGGACCTCCTGCCTGAAATCACCCTGCCTCCAAGCGAAAGTCGCCTTGCGTTCTTACTGCGATTTAAGCCCTGTGCTTCCTGTGGCCCTGCAGGCTTTGGAATAGCCACAGGCCCCAGAGGCGTAACTAGGCAGGGCATTCCTTGGTTGAGGCAGTTCACTTGACCCAGAACACCCTACTTCGGGGAGTTGGTTCAGGGAAGCAAACGCAGGGTAACATGTGTCTCTTTGGACTGGTTAGAAACCACAGGGAGGTAAGCTGAGTGTGCGCGTGGAAACGGGAGCCTGCTGGAACTATCCTTGCTTTCCCACTTGGAAGGCTGCATTCATGCTGCCTTGAAGCTGCCTGACGTCCCCTGCTGTTGACAGGCCTGGAAACCCGGTCGAAATGCTTCTGGGAAGAAGATGAGTTTGCTCCGTCTCAACCCGGTGCTTCCATGGCCGCGGTGGTGGTTAGCCTGACAAGCTCCAGAGCGAAAGGGAAACTCAACGTGAGAATTTGCCCCCAGTTTAGGCCCTGCGTAGCCGGGCAGGAAGGGCGGCATGCAGCAGTTTCCATGAGTTCGTAGTCCCCGTTCGGGTTTATTTTAACGAAATTACCCATTTGAGGACTCCTAGGCCCCTCGGGCGTGCATCCATTTCCCTCCAAGGTCACTGAGGACCTCCAGACACCCCCCCACGCCGTGGTCCCGCTGAGCAACATCGAGGCCCATTGCTCTGCCCCTCGGAGGCCCTGTGTGCGTGCCGAGTGATGGGCAACACTCTGCACGTTCCTTGAGGAGAGCTACATTTCCAGAGCCCTCAAACAGCCTCAGGACCAGATTTCTGGTGAGTCCGAAGCTCCCAGGAAATATTTGTCGTCGCCCTTGTGAGAGCTGCCGTGAGAAAACACTCTGCTTTGCCTCCTTCGCGGGCCTCGTACCTGAAGGCACTCTGCTCGAGGAGAACGTCAGCATCTCGCAATGCTGAGTCGCTAACGGGACAGCCAGATTGAGCACAGGCCTGGAGGGAAGGCCCTGCCGTGAGGTGCAGAAGCGGAGCCGCGCAGCAGTTTCCATGAGGCCGTAGCCTCTGCTCTGCGTGTCTTTAACGGCAGTAGAGTTTCCTGGACACCTGGGAGGCTCGCGGGGGCACCCTGTTCCAGGCTGGAACACGGAGTACTCCCAGGCACCCCTGGGTCTGCTGAGCAACGTCCAGGCCCGGAGCCCTTTGGAGCCGCTCTCTATACGCCGAGTGTAGGGAAACGCCCTGCACTCTCTCCTGGAGCAGATTCGATTCCCCACCAAACCCACACTTTCACGAACAGACTTCTGGCACGTCTCACATGCCTTTGAGGTCTTACGCCTTGCCCTAGCCTGAGCTGCCCTGAGAGACCCCTCGGCCTCGCATTGCATCTAGGACCTCCTGCCTGAAATCACCCTGCCTCCAAGCGAAAGTCGCCTTGCGTTCTTACTGCGATTTAAGCCCTGTGCTTCCTGTGGCCCTGCAGGCTTTGGAATAGCCACAGGCCCCAGAGGCGTAACTAGGCAGGGCATTCCTTGGTTGAGGCAGTTCACTTGACCCAGAACACCCTGCTTCGGGGAGTTGGTTCAGGGAAGCAAACGCAGGGTAACATGTGTCTCTTTGGACTGGTTAGAAACCACAGGGAGGTAAGCTGAGTGTGCGCGAGGAAACGGGAGCCTGCTGGAACTATCCTTGCTTTCCCACTTGGAAGGCTGCATTCATGCTGCCTTGAAGCTGCCTGACGTCCCCTGCTGTTGACAGGCCTGGAAACCCGGTCGAAATGCTTCTGGGAAGAAGATGAGTTTGCTCCGTCTCAACCCGGTGCTTCCATGGCCGCGGTGGTGGTTAGCCTGACAAGCTCCAGAGCGAAAGGGAAACTCAACGTGAGAATTTGCCTCCAGTTTAGGTCCTGCGTAGCCGGGTAGGAAGGGCGGCATGCAGCAGTTTCCATGAGTTCGTAGTCCCCGTTCGGGTTTATTTTAACGAAATTACCCATTTGAGGACTCCTAGGCCCCTCGGGCGTGCATCCATTTCCCTCCAAGGTCACTGAGGACCTCCAGACACCCCCCACGCCGTGGTCCCGCTGAGCAACATCGAGGCCCATTGCTCTGCCCCTCGGAGGCCCTGTGTGCGTGCCGAGTGATGGGCAACACTCTGCACGTTCCTTGAGGAGAGCTACATTTCCAGAGCCCTCAAACAGCCTCAGGACCAGATTTCTGGTGAGTCCGAAGCTCCCAGGAAATATTTGTCGTCGCCCTTGTGAGAGCTGCCGTGAGAAAACACTCTGCTTTGCCTCCTTCGCGGGCCTCGTACCTGAAGGCACTCTGCTCGAGGAGAACGTCAGCATCTCGCAATGCTGAGTCGCTAACGGGACAGCCAGATTGAGCACAGGCCTGGAGGGAAGGCCCTGCCGTGAGGTGCAGAAGCGGAGCCGCGCAGCAGTTTCCATGAGGCCGTAGCCTCTGCTCTGCGTGTCTTTAACGGCAGTAGAGTTTCCTGGACACCTGGGAGGCTCGCGGGGGCACCCTGTTCCAGGCTGGAACACGGAGTACTCCCAGGCACCCCTGGGTCTGCTGAGCAACGTCCAGGCACGGAGCCCTTTGGAGCCGCTCTCTATACGCCGAGTGTAGGGAAACGCCCTGCACTCTCTCCTGGAGCAGATTTGATTCCCCACCAAACCCACACTTTCACGAACAGACTTCTGGCACGTCTCACATGCCTATGAGGTCTTACGCCTTGCCCTAGCCTGAGCTGCCCTGAGAGACCCCTCGGCCTCGCATTGCATCTAGGACCTCCTGCCTGAAATCACCCTGCCTCCAAGCGAAAGTCGCCTTGCGTTCTTACTGCGATTTAAGCCCTGTGCTTCCTGTGGCCCTGCAGGCTTTGGAATAGCCACAGGCCCCAGAGGCGTAACTAGGCAGGGCATTCCTTGGTTGAGGCAGTTCACTTAACCCAGAACACCCTGCTTCGGGGAGTTGGTTCAGGGAAGCAAACGCAGGGTAACATGTGTCTCTTTGGAGTGGTTAGAAACAACAGGGAGGTAAGCTGAGTGTGCGCATGGAAACGGGAGCCTGCTGGAACTATCCTTGCTTTCCCACTTGGAAGGCTGCATTCATGCTGCCTTGAAGCTGCCTGACGTCCCCTGCTGTTGACAGGCCTGGAAACCCGGTAGAAATGCTTCTGGGAAGAAAATGAGTTTGCTCCGTCTCAACCCGGTGCTTCCGTGGCCGTGGTGGTGGTTAGCCTGACAAGCTCCAGAGCGAAAGGGAAACTCAACGTGAGAATTTGCCTCCAGTTTAGGTCCTGCGTAGCCGGGTAGGAAGGGCGGCATGCAGCAGTTTCCATGAGTTCGTAGTCCCCGTTCGGGTTTATTTTAACGAAATTACCCATTTGAGGACTCCTAGGCCCCTCGGGCGTGCATCCATTTCCCTCCAAGGTCACTGAGGACCTCCAGACACCCCCCACGCCGTGGTCCCGCTGAGCAACATCGAGGCCCATTGCTCTGCCCCTCGGAGGCCCTGTGTGCGTGCCGAGTGATGGGCAACACTCTGCACGTTCCTTGAGGAGAGCTACATTTCCAGAGCCCTCAAACAGCCTCAGGACCAGATTTCTGGTGAGTCCGAAGCTCCCAGGAAATATTTGTCGTCGCCCTTGTGAGAGCTGCCGTGAGAAAACACTCTGCTTTGCCTCCTTCGCGGGCCTCGTACCTGAAGGCACTCTGCTCGAGGAGAACGTCAGCATCTCGCAATGCTGAGTCGCTAACGGGACAGCCAGATTGAGCACAGGCCTGGAGGGAAGGCCCTGACGTGAGGTGCAGAAGCGGAGCCGCGCAGCAGTTTCCATGAGGCCGTAGCCTCTGCTCTGCGTGTCTTTAACGGCAGTAGAGTTTCCTGGACACCTGGGAGGCTCGCGGGGGCACCCTGTTCCAGGCTGGAACACGGAGTACTCCCAGGCACCCCTGGGTCTGCTGAGCAACGTCCAGGCCCGGAGCCCTTTGGAGCCGCTCTCTATACGCCGAGTGTAGGGAAACGCCCTGCACTCTCTCCTGGAGCAGATTCGATTCCCAACCAAACCCACACTTTCACGAACAGACTTCTGGCACGTCTCACATGCCTTTGAGGTCTTACGCCTTGCCCTAGCCTGAGCTGCCCTGAGAGACCCCTCGGCCTCGCATTGCATCTAGGACCTCCTGCCTGAAATCACCCTGCCTCCAAGCGAAAGTCGCCTTGCGTTCTTACTGCGATTTAAGCCCTGTGCTTCCTGTGGCCCTGCAGGCTTTGGAATAGCCACAGGCCCCAGAGGCGTAACTAGGCAGGGCATTCCTTGGTTGAGGCAGTTCACTTGACCCAGAACACCCTGCTTCGGGGAGTTGGTTCAGGGAAGCAAACGCAGGGTAACATGTGTCTCTTTGGACTGGTTAGAAACCACAGGGAGGTAAGCTGAGTGTGCGCGTGGAAACGGGAGCCTGCTGGAACTATCCTTGCTTTCCCACTTGGAAGGCTGCATTCATGCTGCCTTGAAGCTGCCTGACGTCCCCTGCTGTTGACAGGCCTGGAAACCCGGTCGAAATGCTTCTGGGAAGAAAATGAGTTTGCTCCGTCTCAACCCGGTGCTTCCATGGCCGCGGTGGTGGTTAGCCTGACAAGCTCCAGAGCGAAAGGGAAACTCAACGTGAGAATTTGCCTCCAGTTTAGGTCCTGCGTAGCCGGGTAGGAAGGGCGGCATGCAGCAGTTTCCATGAGTTCGTAGTCCCCGTTCGGGTTTATTTTAACGAAATTACCCATTTGAGGACTCCTAGGCCCCTCGGGCGTGCATCCATTTCCCTCCAAGGTCACTGAGGACCTCCAGACACCCCCCCACGCCGTGGTCCCGCTGAGCAACATCGAGGCCCATTGCTCTGCCCCTCGGAGGCCCTGTGTGCGTGCCGAGTGATGGGCAACACTCTGCACGTTCCTTGAGGAGAGCTACATTTCCAGAGCCCTCAAACAGCCTCAGGACCAGATTTCTGGTGAGTCCGAAGCTCCCAGGAAATATTTGTCGTCGCCCTTGTGAGAGCTGCCGTGAGAAAACACTCTGCTTTGCCTCCTTCGCGGGCCTCGTACCTGAAGGCACTCTGCTCGAGGAGAACGTCAGCATCTCGCAATGCTGAGTCGCTAACGGGACAGCCAGATTGAGCACAGGCCTGGAGGGAAGGCCCTGACGTGAGGTGCAGAAGCGGAGCCGCGCAGCAGTTTCCATGAGGCCGTAGCCTCTGCTCTGCGTGTCTTTAACGGCAGTAGAGTTTCCTGGACACCTGGGAGGCTCGCGGGGGCACCCTGTTCCAGGCTGGAACACGGAGTACTCCCAGGCACCCCTGGGTCTGCTGAGCAACGTCCAGGCCCGGAGCCCTTTGGAGCCGCTCTCTATACGCCGAGTGTAGGGAAACGCCCTGCACTCTCTCCTGGAGCAGATTCGATTCCCCACCAAACCCACACTTTCACGAACAGACTTCTGGCACGTCTCACATGCCTTTGAGGTCTTACGCCTCGCCCTAGCCTGAGCTGCCCTGAGAGACCCCTCGGCCTCGCATTGCATCTAGGACCTCCTGCCTGAAATCACCCTGCCTCCAAGCGAAAGTCGGCTTGCGTTCTTACTGCGATTTAAGCCCTGTGCTTCCTGTGGCCCTGCAGGCTTTGGAATAGCCACAGGCCCCAGAGGCGTAACTAGGCAGGGCATTCCTTGGTTGAGGCAGTTCACTTGACCCAGAACACCCTGCTTCGGGGAGTTGGTTCAGGGAAGCAAACGCAGGGTAACATGTGTCTCTTTGGACTGGTTAGAAACCACAGGGAGGTAAGCTGAGTGTGCGCGTGGAAACGGGAGCCTGCTGGAACTATCCTTGCTTTCCCACTTGGAAGGCTGCATTCATGCTGCCTTGAAGCTGCCTGACGTCCCCTGCTGTTGACAGGCCTGGAAACCCGGTAGAAATGCTTCTGGGAAGAAAATGAGTTTGCTCCGTCTCAACCCGGTGCTTCCATGGCCGCGGTGGTGGTTAGCCTGACAAGCTCCAGAGCGAAAGGGAAACTCAACGTGAGAATTTGCCTCCAGTTTAGGTCCTGCGTAGCCGGGTAGGAAGGGCGGCATGCAGCAGTTTCCATGAGTTCGTAGTCCCCGTTCGGGTTTATTTTAACGAAATTACCCATTTGAGGACTCCTAGGCCCCTCGGGCGTGCATCCATTTCCCTCCAAGGTCACTGAGGACCTCCAGACACCCCCCACGCCGTGGTCCCCCTGAGCAACATCGAGGCCCATTGCTCTGCCCCTCGGAGGCCCTGTGTGCGTGCCGAGTGATGGGCAACACTCTGCACGTTCCTTGAGGAGAGCTACATTTCCAGAGCCCTCAAACAGCCTCAGGACCAGATTTCTGGTGAGTCCGAAGCTCCCAGGAAATATTTGTCGTCGCCCTTGTGAGAGCTGCCGTGAGAAAACACTCTGCTTTGCCTCCTTCGCGGGCCTCGTACCTGAAGGCACTCTGCTCGAGGAGAACGTCAGCATCTCGCAATGCTGAGTCGCTAACGGGACAGCCAGATTGAGCACAGGCCTGGAGGGAAGACCCTGACGTGAGGTGCAGAAGCGGAGCCGCGCAGCAGTTTCCATGAGGCCGTAGCCTCTGCTCTGCGTGTCTTTAACGGCAGTAGAGTTTCCTGGACACCTGGGAGGCTCGCGGGGGCACCCTGTTCCAGGCTGGAACACGGAGTACTCCCAGGCACCCCTGGGTCTGCTGAGCAACGTCCAGGCCCGGAGCCCTTTGGAGCCGCTCTCTATACGCCGAGTGTAGGGAAACGCCCTGCACTCTCTCCTGGAGCAGATTCGATTCCCCACCAAACCCACACTTTCACGAACAGACTTCTGGCACGTCTCACATGCCTTTGAGGTCTTACGCCTTGCCCTAGCCTGAGCTGCCCTGAGAGACCCCTCGGCCTCGCATTGCATCTAGGACCTCCTGCCTGAAATCACCCTGCCTCCAAGCGAAAGTCGCCTTGCGTTCTTACTGCGATTTAAGCCCTGTGCTTCCTGTGGCCCTGCAGGCTTTGGAATAGCCACAGGCCCCAGAGGCGTAACTAGGCAGGGCATTCCTTGGTTGAGGCAGTTCACTTGACCCAGAACACCCTGCTTCGGGGAGTTGGTTCAGGGAAGCAAACGCAGGGTAACATGTGTCTCTTTGGACTGGTTAGAAACCACAGGGAGGTAAGCTGAGTGTGCGCGTGGAAACGGGAGCCTGCTGGAACTATCCTTGCTTTCCCACTTGGAAGGCTGCATTCATGCTGCCTTGAAGCTGCCTGACGTCCCCTGCTGTTGACAGGCCTGGAAACCCGGTCGAAATGCTTCTGGGAAGAAAATGAGTTTGCTCCGTCTCAACACGGTGCTTCCATGGCCGCGGTGGTGGTTAGCCTGACAAGCTCCAGAGCGAAAGGGAAACTCAACGTGAGAATTTGCCTCCAGTTTAGGTCCTGCGTAGCCGGGTAGGAAGGGCGGCATGCAGCAGTTTCCATGAGTTCGTAGTCCCCGTTCGGGTTTATTTTAACGAAATTACCCATTTGAGGACTCCTAGGCCCCTCGGGCGTGCATCCATTTCCCTCCAAGGTCACTGAGGACCTCCAGACACCCCCCACGCCGTGGTCCCGCTGAGCAACATCGAGGCCCATTGCTCTGCCCCTCGGAGGCCCTGTGTGCGTGCCGAGTGATGGGCAACACTCTGCACGTTCCTTGAGGAGAGCTACATTTCCAGAGCCCTCAAACAGCCTCAGGACCAGATTTCTGGTGAGTCCGAAGCTCCCAGGAAATATTTGTCGTCGCCCTTGTGAGAGCTGCCGTGAGAAAACACTCTGCTTTGCCTCCTTCGCGGGCCTCGTACCTGAAGGCACTCTGCTCGAGGAGAACGTCAGCATCTCGCAATGCTGAGTCGCTAACGGGACAGCCAGATTGAGCACAGGCCTGGAGGGAAGGCCCTGACGTGAGGTGCAGAAGCGGAGCCGCGCAGCAGTTTCCATGAGGCCGTAGCCTCTGCTCTGCGTGTCTTTAACGGCAGTAGAGTTTCCTGGACACCTGGGAGGCTCGCGGGGGCACCCTGTTCCAGGCTGGAACACGGAGTACTCCCAGGCACCCCTGGGTCTGCTGAGCAACGTCCAGGCACGGAGCCCTTTGGAGCCGCTCTCTATACGCCGAGTGTAGGGAAACGCCCTGCACTCTCTCCTGGAGCAGATTCGATTCCCCACCAAACCCACACTTTCACGAACAGACTTCTGGCACGTCTCACATGCCTTTGAGGTCTTACGCCCTGCCCTAGCCTGAGCTGCCCTGAGAGACCCCTCGGCCTCACATTGCATCTAGGACCTCCTGCCTGAAATCACCCTGCCTCCAAGCGAAAGTCGCCTTGCGTTCTTACTGCGATTTAAGCCCTGTGCTTCCTGTGGCCCTGCAGGCTTTGGAATAGCCACAGGCCCCAGAGGCGTAACTAGGCAGGGCATTCCTTGGTTGAGGCAGTTCACTTGACCCAGAACACCCTGCTTCGGGGAGTTGGTTCAGGGAAGCAAACGCAGGGTAACATGTGTCTCTTTGGACTGGTTAGAAACCACAGGGAGGTAAGCTGAGTGTGCGCGTGGAAACGGGAGCCTGCTGGAACTATCCTTGCTTTCCCACTTGGAAGGCTGCATTCATGCTGCCTTGAAGCTGCCTGACGTCCCCTGCTGTTGACAGGCCTGGAAACCCGGTCGAAATGCTTCTGGGAAGAAAATGAGTTTGCTCCGTCTCAACCCGGTGCTTCCATGGCCGCGGTGGTGGTTAGCCTGACAAGCTCCAGAGCGAAAGGGAAACTCAACGTGAGAATTTGCCTCCAGTTTAGGTCCTGCGTAGCCGGGTAGGAAGGGCGGCATGCAGCAGTTTCCATGAGTTCGTAGTCCCCGTTCGGGTTTATTTTAACGAAATTACCCATTTGAGGACTCCTAGGCCCCTCGGGCGTGCATCCATTTCCCTCCAAGGTCACTGAGGACCTCCAGACACCCCCCCACGCCGTGGTCCCGCTGAGCAACATCGAGGCCCATTGCTCTGCCCCTCGGAGGCCCTGTGTGCGTGCCGAGTGATGGGCAACACTCTGCACGTTCCTTGAGGAGAGCTACATTTCCAGAGCCCTCAAACAGCCTCAGGACCAGATTTCTGGTGAGTCCGAAGCTCCCAGGAAATATTTGTCGTCGCCCTTGTGAGAGCTGCCGTGAGAAAACACTCTGCTTTGCCTCCTTCGCGGGCCTCGTACCTGAAGGCACTCTGCTCGAGGAGAACGTCAGCATCTCGCAATGCTGAGTCGCTAACGGGACAGCCAGATTGAGCACAGGCCTGGAGGGAAGGCCCTGACGTGAGGTGCAGAAGCGGAGCCGCGCAGCAGTTTCCATGAGGCCGTAGCCTCTGCTCTGCGTGTCTTTAACGGCAGTAGAGTTTCCTGGACACCTGGGAGGCTCGCGGGGGCACCCTGTTCCAGGCTGGAACACGGAGTACTCCCAGGCACCCCTGGGTCTGCTGAGCAACGTCCAGGCCCGGAGCCCTTTGGAGCCGCTCTCTATACGCCGAGTGTAGGGAAACGCCCTGCACTCTCTCCTGGAGCAGATTCGATTCCCCACCAAACCCACACTTTCACGAACAGACTTCTGGCACGTCTCACATGCCTTTGAGGTCTTACGCCTTGCCCTAGCCTGAGCTGCCCTGAGAGACCCCTCGGCCTCGCATTGCATCTAGGACCTCCTGCCTGAAATCACCCTGCCTCCAAGCGAAAGTCGCCTTGCGTTCTTACTGCGATTTAAGCCCTGTGCTTCCTGTGGCCCTGCAGGCTTTGGAATAGCCACAGGCCCCAGAGGCGTAACTAGGCAGGGCATTCCTTGGTTGAGGCAGTTCACTTGACCCAGAACACCCTGCTTCGGGGAGTTGGTTCAGGGAAGCAAACGCAGGGTAACATGTGTCTCTTTGGACTGGTTAGAAACCACAGGGAGGTAAGCTGAGTGTGCGCGAGGAAACGGGAGCCTGCTGGAACTATCCTTGCTTTCCCACTTGGAAGGCTGCATTCATGCTGCCTTGAAGCTGCCTGACGTCCCCTGCTGTTGACAGGCCTGGAAACCCGGTCGAAATGCTTCTGGGAAGAAGATGAGTTTGCTCCGTCTCAACCCGGTGCTTCCATGGCCGCGGTGGTGGTTAGCCTGACAAGCTCCAGAGCGAAAGGGAAACTCAACGTGAGAATTTGCCTCCAGTTTAGGTCCTGCGTAGCCGGGTAGGAAGGGCGGCATGCAGCAGTTTCCATGAGTTCGTAGTCCCCGTTCGGGTTTATTTTAACGAAATTACCCATTTGAGGACTCCTAGGCCCCTCGGGCGTGCATCCATTTCCCTCCAAGGTCACTGAGGACCTCCAGACACCCCCCACGCCGTGGTCCCGCTGAGCAACATCGAGGCCCATTGCTCTGCCCCTCGGAGGCCCTGTGTGCGTGCCGAGTGATGGGCAACACTCTGCACGTTCCTTGAGGAGAGCTACATTTCCAGAGCCCTCAAACAGCCTCAGGACCAGATTTCTGGTGAGTCCGAAGCTCCCAGGAAATATTTGTCGTCGCCCTTGTGAGAGCTGCCGTGAGAAAACACTCTGCTTTGCCTCCTTCGCGGGCCTCGTACCTGAAGGCACTCTGCTCGAGGAGAACGTCAGCATCTCGCAATGCTGAGTCGCTAACGGGACAGCCAGATTGAGCACAGGCCTGGAGGGAAGGCCCTGACGTGAGGTGCAGAAGCGGAGCCGCGCAGCAGTTTCCATGAGGCCGTAGCCTCTGCTCTGCGTGTCTTTAACGGCAGTAGAGTTTCCTGGACACCTGGGAGGCTCGCGGGGGCACCCTGTTCCAGGCTGGAACACGGAGTACTCCCAGGCACCCCTGGGTCTGCTGAGCAACGTCCAGGCACGGAGCCCTTTGGAGCCGCTCTCTATACGCCGAGTGTAGGGAAACGCCCTGCACTCTCTCCTGGAGCAGATTCGATTCCCCACCAAACCCACACTTTCACGAACAGACTTCTGGCACGTCTCACATGCCTTTGAGGTCTTACGCCCTGCCCTAGCCTGAGCTGCCCTGAGAGACCCCTCGGCCTCGCATTGCATCTAGGACCTCCTGCCTGAAATCACCCTGCCTCCAAGCGAAAGTCGCCTTGCGTTCTTACTGCGATTTAAGCCCTGTGCTTCCTGTGGCCCTGCAGGCTTTGGAATAGCCACAGGCCCCAGAGGCGTAACTAGGCAGGGCATTCCTTGGTTGAGGCAGTTCACTTGACCCAGAACACCCTGCTTCGGGGAGTTGGTTCAGGGAAGCAAACGCAGGGTAACATGTGTCTCTTTGGACTGGTTAGAAACCACAGGGAGGTAAGCTGAGTGTGCGCGTGGAAACGGGAGCCTGCTGGAACTATCCTTGCTTTCCCACTTGGAAGGCTGCATTCATGCTGCCTTGAAGCTGCCTGACGTCCCCTGCTGTTGACAGGCCTGGAAACCCGGTCGAAATGCTTCTGGGAAGAAAATGAGTTTGCTCCGTCTCAACCCGGTGCTTCCGTGGCCGCGGTGGTGGTTAGCCTGACAAGCTCCAGAGCGAAAGGGAAACTCAACGTGAGAATTTGCCTCCAGTTTAGGTCCTGCGTAGCCGGGTAGGAAGGGCGGCATGCAGCAGTTTCCATGAGTTCGTAGTCCCCGTTCGGGTTTATTTTAACGAAATTACCCATTTGAGGACTCCTAGGCCCCTCGGGCGTGCATCCATTTCCCTCCAAGGTCACTGAGGACCTCCAGACACCCCCCACGCCGTGGTCCCGCTGAGCAACATCGAGGCCCATTGCTCTGCCCCTCGGAGGCCCTGTGTGCGTGCCGAGTGATGGGCAACACTCTGCACGTTCCTTGAGGAGAGCTACATTTCCAGAGCCCTCAAACAGCCTCAGGACCAGATTTCTGGTGAGTCCGAAGCTCCCAGGAAATATTTGTCGTCGCCCTTGTGAGAGCTGCCGTGAGAAAACACTCTGCTTTGCCTCCTTCGCGGGCCTCGTACCTGAAGGCACTCTGCTCGAGGAGAACGTCAGCATCTCGCAATGCTGAGTCGCTAACGGGACAGCCAGATTGAGCACAGGCCTGGAGGGAAGGCCCTGACGTGAGGTGCAGAAGCGGAGCCGCGCAGCAGTTTCCATGAGGCCGTAGCCTCTGCTCTGCGTGTCTTTAACGGCAGTAGAGTTTCCTGGACACCTGGGAGGCTCGCGGGGGCACCCTGTTCCAGGCTGGAACACGGAGTACTCCCAGGCACCCCTGGGTCTGCTGAGCAACGTCCAGGCACGGAGCCCTTTGGAGCCGCTCTCTATACGCCGAGTGTAGGGAAACGCCCTGCACTCTCTCCTGGAGCAGATTCGATTCCCCACCAAACCCACACTTTCACGAACAGACTTCTGGCACGTCTCACATGCCTTTGAGGTCTTACGCCCTGCCCTAGCCTGAGCTGCCCTGAGAGACCCCTCGGCCTCGCATTGCATCTAGGACCTCCTGCCTGAAATCACCCTGCCTCCAAGCGAAAGTCGCCTTGCGTTCTTACTGCGATTTAAGCCCTGTGCTTCCTGTGGCCCTGCAGGCTTTGGAATAGCCACAGGCCCCAGAGGCGTAACTAGGCAGGGCATTCCTTGGTTGAGGCAGTTCACTTGACCCAGAACACCCTGCTTCGGGGAGTTGGTTCAGGGAAGCAAACGCAGGGTAACATGTGTCTCTTTGGACTGGTTAGAAACCACAGGGAGGTAAGCTGAGTGTGCGCGTGGAAACGGGAGCCTGCTGGAACTATCCTTGCTTTCCCACTTGGAAGGCTGCATTCATGCTGCCTTGAAGCTGCCTGACGTCCCCTGCTGTTGACAGGCCTGGAAACCCGGTCGAAATGCTTCTGGGAAGAAAATGAGTTTGCTCCGTCTCAACCCGGTGCTTCCGTGGCCGCGGTGGTGGTTAGCCTGACAAGCTCCAGAGCGAAAGGGAAACTCAACGTGAGAATTTGCCTCCAGTTTAGGTCCTGCGTAGCCGGGTAGGAAGGGCGGCATGCAGCAGTTTCCATGAGTTCGTAGTCCCCGTTCGGGTTTATTTTAACGAAATTACCCATTTGAGGACTCCTAGGCCCCTCGGGCGTGCATCCATTTCCCTCCAAGGTCACTGAGGACCTCCAGACACCCCCCACGCCGTGGTCCCGCTGAGCAACATCGAGGCCCATTGCTCTGCCCCTCGGAGGCCCTGTGTGCGTGCCGAGTGATGGGCAACACTCTGCACGTTCCTTGAGGAGAGCTACATTTCCAGAGCCCTCAAACAGCCTCAGGACCAGATTTCTGGTGAGTCCGAAGCTCCCAGGAAATATTTGTCGTCGCCCTTGTGAGAGCTGCCGTGAGAAAACACTCTGCTTTGCCTCCTTCGCGGGCCTCGTACCTGAAGGCACTCTGCTCGAGGAGAACGTCAGCATCTCGCAATGCTGAGTCGCTAACGGGACAGCCAGATTGAGCACAGGCCTGGAGGGAAGGCCCTGACGTGAGGTGCAGAAGCGGAGCCGCGCAGCAGTTTCCATGAGGCCGTAGCCTCTGCTCTGCGTGTCTTTAACGGCAGTAGAGTTTCCTGGACACCTGGGAGGCTCGCGGGGGCACCCTGTTCCAGGCTGGAACACGGAGTACTCCCAGGCACCCCTGGGTCTGCTGAGCAACGTCCAGGCACGGAGCCCTTTGGAGCCGCTCTCTATACGCCGAGTGTAGGGAAACGCCCTGCACTCTCTCCTGGAGCAGATTCGATTCCCCACCAAACCCACACTTTCACGAACAGACTTCTGGCACGTCTCACATGCCTTTGAGGTCTTACGCCTTGCCCTAGCCTGAGCTGCCCTGAGAGACCCCTCGGCCTCGCATTGCATCTAGGACCTCCTGCCTGAAATCACCCTGCCTCCAAGCGAAAGTCGGCTTGCGTTCTTACTGCGATTTAAGCCCTGTGCTTCCTGTGGCCCTGCAGGCTTTGGAATAGCCACAGGCCCCAGAGGCGTAACTAGGCAGGGCATTCCTTGGTTGAGGCAGTTCACTTGACCCAGAACACCCTGCTTCGGGGAGTTGGTTCAGGGAAGCAAACGCAGGGTAACATGTGTCTCTTTGGACTGGTTAGAAACCACAGGGAGGTAAGCTGAGTGTGCGCGTGGAAACGGGAGCCTGCTGGAACTATCCTTGCTTTCCCACTTGGAAGGCTGCATTCATGCTGCCTTGAAGCTGCCTGACGTCCCCTGCTGTTGACAGGCCTGGAAACCCGGTCGAAATGCTTCTGGGAAGAAAATGAGTTTGCTCCGTCTCAACCCGGTGCTTCCATGGCCGCGGTGGTGGTTAGCCTGACAAGCTCCAGAGCGAAAGGGAAACTCAACGTGAGAATTTGCCTCCAGTTTAGGTCCTGCGTAGCCGGGTAGGAAGGGCGGCATGCAGCAGTTTCCATGAGTTCGTAGTCCCCGTTCGGGTTTATTTTAACGAAATTACCCATTTGAGGACTCCTAGGCCCCTCGGGCGTGCATCCATTTCCCTCCAAGGTCACTGAGGACCTCCAGACACCCCCCACGCCGTGGTCCCCCTGAGCAACATCGAGGCCCATTGCTCTGCCCCTCGGAGGCCCTGTGTGCGTGCCGAGTGATGGGCAACACTCTGCACGTTCCTTGAGGAGAGCTACATTTCCAGAGCCCTCAAACAGCCTCAGGACCAGATTTCTGGTGAGTCCGAAGCTCCCAGGAAATATTTGTCGTCGCCCTTGTGAGAGCTGCCGTGAGAAAACACTCTGCTTTGCCTCCTTCGCGGGCCTCGTACCTGAAGGCACTCTGCTCGAGGAGAACGTCAGCATCTCGCAATGCTGAGTCGCTAACGGGACAGCCAGATTGAGCACAGGCCTGGAGGGAAGACCCTGACGTGAGGTGCAGAAGCGGAGCCGCGCAGCAGTTTCCATGAGGCCGTAGCCTCTGCTCTGCGTGTCTTTAACGGCAGTAGAGTTTCCTGGACACCTGGGAGGCTCGCGGGGGCACCCTGTTCCAGGCTGGAACACGGAGTACTCCCAGGCACCCCTGGGTCTGCTGAGCAACGTCCAGGCACGGAGCCCTTTGGAGCCGCTCTCTATACGCCGAGTGTAGGGAAACGCCCTGCACTCTCTCCTGGAGCAGATTCGATTCCCCACCAAACCCACACTTTCACGAACAGACTTCTGGCACGTCTCACATGCCTTTGAGGTCTTACGCCTCGCCCTAGCCTGAGCTGCCCTGAGAGACCCCTCGGCCTCGCATTGCATCTAGGACCTCCTGCCTGAAATCACCCTGCCTCCAAGCGAAAGTCGCCTTGCGTTCTTACTGCGATTTAAGCCCTGTGCTTCCTGTGGCCCTGCAGGCTTTGGAATAGCCACAGGCCCCAGAGGCGTAACTAGGCAGGGCATTCCTTGGTTGAGGCAGTTCACTTGACCCAGAACACCCTGCTTCGGGGAGTTGGTTCAGGGAAGCAAACGCAGGGTAACATGTGTCTCTTTGGACTGGTTAGAAACCACAGGGAGGTAAGCTGAGTGTGCGCGAGGAAACGGGAGCCTGCTGGAACTATCCTTGCTTTCCCACTTGGAAGGCTGCATTCATGCTGCCTTGAAGCTGCCTGACGTCCCCTGCTGTTGACAGGCCTGGAAACCCGGTCGAAATGCTTCTGGGAAGAAGATGAGTTTGCT
The DNA here is from genome assembly GCF_937001465.1 of Orcinus orca. Lineage (NCBI taxonomy): Eukaryota > Metazoa > Chordata > Mammalia > Artiodactyla > Delphinidae > Orcinus > Orcinus orca. The sequence goes on from NW_026044150.1 coordinate 20,054, forward strand.
CCGTCTCAACCCGGTGCTTCCATGGCCGCGGTGGTGGTTAGCCTGACAAGCTCCAGAGCGAAAGGGAAACTCAACGTGAGAATTTGCCTCCAGTTTAGGTCCTGCGTAGCCGGGTAGGAAGGGCGGCATGCAGCAGTTTCCATGAGTTCGTAGTCCCCGTTCGGGTTTATTTTAACGAAATTACCCATTTGAGGACTCCTAGGCCCCTCGGGCGTGCATCCATTTCCCTCCAAGGTCACTGAGGACCTCCAGACACCCCCCACGCCGTGGTCCCGCTGAGCAACATCGAGGCCCATTGCTCTGCCCCTCGGAGGCCCTGTGTGCGTGCCGAGTGATGGGCAACACTCTGCACGTTCCTTGAGGAGAGCTACATTTCCAGAGCCCTCAAACAGCCTCAGGACCAGATTTCTGGTGAGTCCGAAGCTCCCAGGAAATATTTGTCGTCGCCCTTGTGAGAGCTGCCGTGAGAAAACACTCTGCTTTGCCTCCTTCGCGGGCCTCGTACCTGAAGGCACTCTGCTCGAGGAGAACGTCAGCATCTCGCAATGCTGAGTCGCTAACGGGACAGCCAGATTGAGCACAGGCCTGGAGGGAAGGCCCTGACGTGAGGTGCAGAAGCGGAGCCGCGCAGCAGTTTCCATGAGGCCGTAGCCTCTGCTCTGCGTGTCTTTAACGGCAGTAGAGTTTCCTGGACACCTGGGAGGCTCGCGGGGGCACCCTGTTCCAGGCTGGAACACGGAGTACTCCCAGGCACCCCTGGGTCTGCTGAGCAACGTCCAGGCACGGAGCCCTTTGGAGCCGCTCTCTATACGCCGAGTGTAGGGAAACGCCCTGCACTCTCTCCTGGAGCAGATTCGATTCCCCACCAAACCCACACTTTCACGAACAGACTTCTGGCACGTCTCACATGCCTTTGAGGTCTTACGCCCTGCCCTAGCCTGAGCTGCCCTGAGAGACCCCTTGGCCTCGCATTGCATCTAGGACCTCCTGCCTGAAATCACCCTGCCTCCAAGCGAAAGTCGCCTTGCGTTCTTACTGCGATTTAAGCCCTGTGCTTCCTGTGGCCCTGCAGGCTTTGGAATAGCCACAGGCCCCAGAGGCGTAACTAGGCAGGGCATTCCTTGGTTGAGGCAGTTCACTTGACCCAGAACACCCTGCTTCGGGGAGTTGGTTCAGGGAAGCAAACGCAGGGTAACATGTGTCTCTTTGGACTGGTTAGAAACCACAGGGAGGTAAGCTGAGTGTGCGCGTGGAAACGGGAGCCTGCTGGAACTATCCTTGCTTTCCCACTTGGAAGGCTGCATTCATGCTGCCTTGAAGCTGCCTGACGTCCCCTGCTGTTGACAGGCCTGGAAACCCGGTCGAAATGCTTCTGGGAAGAAAATGAGTTTGCTCCGTCTCAACCCGGT
>NW_026044151.1:0-58000 GCF_937001465.1 Orcinus orca
CCAGTTGTAAACAATTCTGAAGTTGGTCAGTGGTGGGGAATCATCTCCCATTCAGCCAGCAGTCCCCACAGAACAAGCGTCCTCATTGCAAAGCTGGGGCACCGCGCCGAGGCATCTGTGAGTAAACGTGAGCTGAGCCCCAGGCCAGTTGCTGCTGAACTGTTCCCACCCTTCCCAGGTAAAACACCTGAATATATACAAGGACTTGAAAGCCTAGAGGAAGGGCCATGGAGCCACACGAGTGACAGCATGCCAGCTGACTTGGTGCCTGCAGGCCAGCCAGGATGGTCCTGGCCCTGGGTGCTCTTCTGGAAGATTTCCATTTCCCTGCCTGAGATACCTGTCCTGTCCCTGCCCCCACTGCTTTTTTCCTTCCTCACCTCTGCCCAGGGAGAAATTCCAGCAGCAGGTATGGGTGACACATCCTCTTCTTTAGCAGGTGGCAGCCTGGCAACTGCTGCAGAAAGTCCAGCAGAGCCCCACTCACACTGGGCCACCCACAAAGCCGTGACCTCTCACTCCCTCCCACCAGCCCAGCCCCGAGACTGCTGACAGGGCAGAGAAAATGGCGTCAGGCACAGCTGCAGGGGCTCTTGCTGCCTGGAGTGGTATTTATATTGATCTCAACACAGGCACACCTGGAGAGGGCTGGCCGGCACGGTAAGGCTGCCCAGGTCAGCCAATCATCACCCCTCAGGGGCTCACAGTTGCAGAAAATGGAACTTGCTGAACCGGCCAGGTCCAAGGAACAGGTGTGGGCTCCTGAGAGTCAGGATAGACAAGGGGCTGCAGCTTTGGCTTGTTTTCTAATCATTTTTTCTGGCCCATGAGTGGGAGACAACTTCAAGAAAACCCTCTCCTAATGAGAGGAACCCAGGAGTCAGGGAGAGGAGGGGGTGGGTGGTAGTTGGAGACAGAGGCCTGGTGCCCTGGGTGCAGTGGAAGTCTCTGGAAGACCAGGTGGAGGGAGGCCACACAGAGTGATGCCCAGGGTCACAGACCTGTCGGAGCTGCTGGTTGTTAGTTCAAGTCCTGCTCTGAGGTGCTCTGTGTCAGCTCTGAGCGACAGGTGAGCTGGGGGTGCTCTTCAATGAGGGCTATGTGCACGGTTCCTGTGTGCCCAGCCCTGCCACGGTACCTGCAAGGGTAGCTCTGTATTTTGGGAGGGGCCTGACCATGAGAGCCCCGTGGGCTGGGTTGGGGGTGGGGTACCTGCCCAGGAGAGCTCCATATCCTGGGATTGGCCTGACCACGAGAGCCCCATGGGCTGCTGGGGACCTGGTAAAGGATGTCAGGACAGTCAGTGAAGCCACCGAGGATATACCTCCAGTTGCTCCTGATTCCTACACCCTGCTGGTCATTCTACCAACCACCAGGACATGGTATTCTGTATTAGTCTTCAATGATGCCTTCTTTTGTATTCCATTAGTCCCAGAGTCACAAGAAATTTTGGCTTGTGAGTGGCAGGACTCATCATACAACTAAAACAATACTTCTGGGCCGTCTTGCCCCAAGGGTTCAAAAATTCCCACACCATCTTTGGGGAAAGCTTAGCTAAAGACCGAAAAGTTCTACCTCTGGAAAAGGAAACCCTCCTTCAATATGCAGATGACATTCTGATCGCCAGCCCTACTAAGGAGGCCTCTGAACTACCAAGCCAATAAAGGATAGAAGTTGTCCAAGAAAAAGCTCAAATATCACAGACTGCGGTGACCTGCCTGGGCTTCATTCTCACACAAGGTCAGAGAAGCCCATCCCAGGAAAGGGAAGAAACCATTTGCAGCCTTACCCCTTTCTAAAACTAGAAGACAGCTTAGGGGTTCCTGGGGAGGCCAGGGTTTGCTGCTTCGGGATCCCTAACTACAGTCTACTAGCTGGGCCTCTATATGAAACACTGAAAGGAAAAGATGATGATCCTTTTGAACAGAATCCAGAAGTGGCCTTTCAAGAATGGAAAGAGCAGTCAATTCAGACCCTTGCCCTGGAACTCCCTAATTGAGCTAAACCTTTTGACCTTTACATTCCTGGTGAAAGGTGAATCGCCATTGGAGAATTAGTGCAAAAACTGGGACCACTTGAAATGGAACAACGCAAGAATGTCATCCAGGTAGGATAAACTACAGTCACCAAGGGGCTTGGCCCACTGCCACATCTGGCCAAGATACTGGCGGTATCTAAAAACCTGGAAATCAGCAGCCCAAAAGGCCACCTCCCTCCTAAGGGAAAAGGACCCCACGTGGTGATCCTAATCACCAACCATGCCCTGAAGTTGCAGGGTTCGCTCCGTGGGCACACCGACCTCGAGTGAGGAGGCCCTCCAACTCCAACATCCACAGAGATAACCGGGGACAACAGGGCACCATGACGACTCGTGTGAACATCACTTGACCTGGAGTTTCTCTCATAAAACAACAATAGTGTGTCCCGAAGGAGTAGACTACTGCTTGCAGGACTTACTGCACCTGGAGGGGAGCTAATAATCTTGGCGGGGGAACCGTATATCACACTGTCACCATAGAAAAGCCTACAGACACCGTGATGATGGTGGCCAATAAGACCAGCTGGACTCCTGTTTACTTCAAAAGGCTGTTGACTCAGTGGCCATCATGGTCCTTGATCACCACTGACCCTGGACTGTCTGGGAGTTGAGCGGGCAGGGCTCTGACACCTGGTGCTGTTTTTACGTTAATTCAGGGGCCTAATTGAATAAAGAGCAGACTACTGGTCAGAGCATCTAGGCTGGCAGAAACGGTCAGCCTAAGGTGGCCAAACAAATGTGGGGCGGGGTGAAATCGGCCCCCACAGCGTCTCTGCACATCTCTTTCCTGGACCCTTAAAGGTCATTAGAATCTATAACACTTCCAATGCTGGTGCTCAAGCGGACGAGCAGGGAGGCAGGGGTCCTGGGGCCAATCAACGTCACCTGGAGGCTGCTGGGGAGAAGTTCTGACCCTTGTCCCCTGGTATGAGGGCTCCCAACTCAGCACTCAGCAGTTACAGAAGAAGGGTCTGCACCCTCAGCACTCCAAGAATGAGGAATGGTACAAAAGGCAGAGGAAGGGTTTGTCCCCAGCAAAGCCCATTAAAAATCGCTGGGAGATAAAAATAGAATCTGAGCAATAAAGTCAAGTCTGACCATTTTTATCCTTTGTGCTTTGTCTAATTTCACGTGCTCCTAGGGTCCCGCATGCAGAGGTTCCACACCCGGCACTTCAGACCAGATTTTCTAGTGCAGAATGGCTGGGTCGACACCTCAGCTCCTGGGGCCCAGTGCAGACTCCGAGATATAGAGCCTGAGCTGCAGCCAACCCGGCCCTCGAGAGCTCCGCCCCCTCCCTCCCACTGACTCTGACAGGATCTCTACACAGCAGCCCAGCCCACAGCCCACGGGGTAGTGCATGCTCTCACCTCTCCATTCTCTGATCAAAATATAAAGTTTCCTTTGCTTGTGAACCAAATCCAGTCTCGATCTGTTGGCCCCAATGACACTGGGCAGGGGGACACTTGTTGGGGTCTGCTCTGGAGGATCAGTAACAGAAATTGAGACTATTGTAACTTCAATGAACAGATGTGTGTGCCAAACTGTAGTTAACATAGAACAGTTTGTAAGGCTCGGGTAAAATAAGATGTTTCTAACACTTCCATTTGATATTTCCATCACTTTATTATAAGCAAGTTCAGTGAAAAGGTTTGTCTTATTTGTCAGGTCAATATTAGAGAAACGAAGTGATTTCTTTCCAAGGATGTACATCTAATAATCTTGGTTAAAGCTTCAATCTTGTTTTAAATGCTTTTCCATTGAAAATGATACCTCTCTTTCAGCTCCCCCATTTCTGAGAAGTATAAAATCTTATAATTTATTATTACCAAAGGGGAAAGGTGGGAGGAGGGATAAATTAACAGTTTGGAATTAACACATACACACTGCTATGTATAAAATAGATCATCAACAAGGAACTACTGTATAGCACAGGGAACTACACTCAATATTTTGCAATAACCTATAAAGGGAAATAATCGGAAAAAGAATAGATATTTTTATTGACATCATCTATCAATGACAGTTAAAGTGTAACCTAAGGGAAGCTGGTGGTGAGTGCTTCTGACCCTGAAGACTTCAATCATCTAAAGTTTGGACTCTGCTTACTTCCCAAGGCCCTTAATGAACATATGTGTAGCCGTAGCTTAAAAAATTCCCCAGTTTGGGTTTCGGGGAGACACTGATTTTGAAAAAGCCCTGGTGTTCTCCTTACATGAATGGGACTCTTCCTACTGCTAAAACATGTCTGTCACACCCAGAGGATGGTATACCGTCTGATCGGGAAGAGTTTGGAAAAGGCATCTCATCTCCTCATCTCCTGGTGCTCGGGTTCACCCCTCCAGCGTCTTTACTAACAGTCTCCCCACTTGGAGATGTCAGCACTGTCAACATCCTGTTGCGTACAGTTTGGAATTTGTCCAGAGGATGAAGCGGAAGGATGAGGAACAATGAGAGACAAGTCCTAGGTGTTCAGACAGGCACATGTCACTCTAATTTCCAATCAGGAAGACGAATTGACCAAAGGCTAGGGTTGCCCATGGAAACAGTATAGGGCTTGAGGAAATCCCACTGCTTTGTGGCCAGTTCCCATAAACACAAGTTGAACAATGGAACTCAGGGGCAGTAAAATTCACGAAACTGCAGAGTTGAAAATATCTATCACTGAAAAATGTCTTGAGGAAAGTCAGAGAAAAGGATTGGTAAGCAAGGGAGAATGGCAGGAAAGGGATTTGAGGAGGTAGAAGGGACTCGCCATTAAGCACAAGAAAAGGGGCTGAACATTGCCAACATTGCAGTTGACCAAAAAGGCTGTATGCGTTTTTTTCTGTATATATTCAAGAAAAGGGCATATACTTTTTTAACCAACCACACAGGTGGGCACTGGAAATCAATACTACAAAAGATATCACTTCGCATCAGTCAGAAGAGCCATCCTCATAAAGTGTAAACACCAGAAATGCAGGACAGGGCAAGGAGAAGAGGGAGCCCTGTGAGGCTTATAGTGGAAATGTATATTGCCAACGGCCATTCTGGAGAAGTGTATTGTGTTTACTAAAGCATCTAAAAAATGAGCTACAGAGCATAGGGCACTTGCACTCATGGGCGTATATCTTGGGAAAAACAAAAATCGAGAGGACACAGGCACCCCAATGTTTACTGCCTCTCTGTTTAAAAGATCCTCGACTAGGATATAACTTAAATGTCTCTGGAGGGAAAAAATGGATAGAGATGTGGTACTTATGTAGAGTGGAATATTACTCAGCCTGGAAATCAATGAAATATGGCCAGTTGTAACAACTCCGGAGGAGTTACGTATGATCATTCTAAGTGACATAATTCAAAAAGAAAAAGACACATATCATAAGATATCACTTAAAGGTGGAATCCAAAATGGCTACACATGAAATAAATTACAAAACAAAAACATAGTCAAATATGTAGAAAACACGCGTAAGGCTGCTAAACGGGAAAGGTGGGGAGGGGTGAGGCATCATCCAGGAGGTTGAAATTAGCAAAGATACCATTCCAAATACCAAACTGATAATCAACAAGGCCTACACGGTAGCTAAAAGAACTGCACTCAGCACACTCAAGTCACCAGAAAAGAATATCTATGACTGGTAAGAATCTGAAAAAGAATTCATTGATGTCTCTCTGTACGTGAATCAAGTGGATGTACAGCAGCAAGAAACAGAGCTTTGAAAATCAGCTGTAACCTATATAGTAATAAATTGAAAAAAATAAACGACAGAGAGACAGAGAAAACCTCTTACAACTTTTCCTCAGGGACGGTGATGCAACATGGATTGAACACATCTAGACCCACAGCAGGATGAGACATAAGGCTGGAAACTGTTCGCACTAAGAGAAATGTGAGGTTGGGTGAGGAAATGCACACCCTTTAAAGTAATACTACCAGGTACCCATTCAATGGGTCCCAAATCTGCAGGTTCAAGGAATCTTCCTACAGCTAAAACATGCATGGACAACCCAGAGGACTGTACACCATGTGATCGGGAGATGTGTCTAAAATGCACCTCATTTATCCTCTCCTGGTGCTCCTGTTCATCATTCCAGCCATGTTACTTAGAATCTCCCCACTTAGAGAATCAGCACATTTAAACTTCTGTTTCACACATTTTGCAAATTGTGAGGAGGATGAACAGGAAGAGGGGGAACCAATGAGAGAATAGTTGTAGGGATTTGGACAGGCACACGTCACTCTAATTTCCCATTAAGAATAAGAATTAAAAAAAGGCTCAGCCCACCTCGCCGGAGCCAAAATAGGGCCTGAAGCAATCCTGCGGCTTTGAGGTCAGCTCACAAAAGAGCAACTTAAAAAATGGAGCTCAGGGGCTTCCCTGGTGGCTCAGTGGTTGAGAGGCCACCTCCCGATGCAGGAGACACAGGTTCGTGCCCGGTCTGGGAAGATCCCACATGCTGTGGAGCGGCTGGGCCCGTGAGCCATGGCCGCTGGGCCTGCGCGTCTGGAGCCTGTGCTGTGCAATGGGAGAGGCCACAACAGTGAGAGGCCCGAGTACCGCAAAAAAAAAAAAAAAAAAAAATGGAGCTCAGGGTGACTGCAATTCACAAACCTGCAGAGTTATAAATGAAAACTAACATCCAAAAATATGTTGAGGTAAGGCAAAGAAGAGGATCTGAATGCAAGACAGAATTGCAAGAAACAGATTTCAAGAGATAGATTGGACTCGTCTTTAAAGCACATGAAAAGCGGCAGAATTTCGACAATGATGCAGTTGGCCCAAAAGGGAGTATGCGTTTTTTCCTGAATATATCCAGGAAAAAACGCATACGCACTTTATGGGCAACCAAGCAAGCAAGCAATGCAAATGTGCACAACAAAGAAGTCTCATTTCCCACCGGTCAAAAGGGCCATCCGAAAAAATTGTAAAAACCAGAAATGCAGGACAGGCCATGGAGAACAGGGAGCCTTTATACGCTGATGGACAGTGTGTGAACTGCCGAGAGCCACTCTGGAGAAGTGTATGGTGGTTCCTAAATCATCTAAAAAACAGAGCTACAGAGCATAGGGCACTTCCAATCACGGGAGTATATCTAGGGAAGTCTAAAAATCAACAAGACACAAGCACACCACAGTTTAGGGCTACTCTGTTTACAAGAACCTCAACTTCAGTACACCTTAAATATCCCAGGAAAGAGAACAATGGATAAAGAAAATGTGGTACTTATGTACAATGGAATATCTCTTCACCATGAAATCAATGTAATAAGGCTAGTAGAAGGATAAAGAGTGGATTTAGGTCCGATAATACTACTTGAAATAAGTCAAACAGAAAAAGAAACATATCATAAGATATCACTTAGAGAGGGACGATAAATACGGCTGCACAAAAAATGAATTACAAAACAGAACAGTGTCTCACATTTAGAAAACACACTTATGTCAGCTTAAGGGGAAAGGAGAGGTGGGGTGATGCATAAAACCAGAGTTTGAAATTAGCACAGATACCGTTCAATAAACCAAATAGGTATGAGACAAGATCTACACCTTGCTCAATGAACTGGCCTCAACACACCCTATACACCGCAGAGAAATATATCTGAGTAATAAGAATCTTAAAACCCATGTATTGATATATCTCCATAAGGGAATCAAGTGTGTGCAGAGCGGCACAAACACAGCAGTGAAAATGAGCTAAACCCCATTATAGAAATAAATTTTAAAACCAAAACGCAGAAACAATGAAAGAGAGAAAAATTCTTACAAAATTCGCTCAGGGGCTGTGATGCAACCTGGAATGACCACATATAAACCCACAGCTGGATAAGACATAAGGCTGGACACTTGGGGCTGAGAGGATTGGTGAGCTTTGGTGAGCAACTGCCGAAAGTTTAATGCAACACTTCATGCTACTCATTCCAAGGGTCCCAACACTCCAGGTTGAAGGGAATCTTCCTACAGCTAAACCATGCATGGAAAATCCAGCAGATGGTATACCATATGATCGGGAAAGGTTTCTAAAACGCACCTCATTTTCCTCTCCTGGGGCTCCGGATCAACATTCCAGCCACTTTACTAACAACATCCCCACATGGAGAGTCAATGCCTTTAAGTTCCGGTATCGCACAGTCTGCAGTTAGTGCGGAGGATGAATGGGAATAGGGGGAACCAGTGAGAAAATAGCTGTAGTGGTTTCAAGGGCCACATGTTACTCTAATTTCACATAGGAAGAAGAATTAACCAAAGGCACAGCAAGGCGCCCCAGAAGAAGAATAGGGCCTGAAGAAATCCTGTGGATATGAGGCAAGATCACAAAAATGAGAGCTGAAAAATGGAACTAAGGGCAACTGAAATCAAAAACCTGCAGAGTTATACAGGCCAACTATTTTGCAAAAGTATATTGAGGTAAGGCTATGAAGAGGCACTGACAGCAAGGCAGAATTGCAGGAAACCTATTTCAGGAGGTAGACTGGAATTGCATCAAAAACATATGAAAAGACTCAGAACATTGACAATCATGCACTTGGCCAAAAAGGGCGTATGCGTTTCTTCCTGAATATATTCAGGAAGAAATGCATACGCCCTTTCTGGCCAACCAAGCAAGCTTGCAAAGGAAATCTGCACTACAGTGAAGTCTCATTGCCCCCCAGTCAAAAGGGCCATCTGAAAAGAGTGTAAAATCCAGAAAGGCAGGACAGGCCATGGAGAACTGGGAGCTTGTTGTACTGATGGGCGGGATGTAAATTGCCAACAGCCACTCTGGAGAAGTGTATGGTGTTTCCTGAAACATCTAAAAAACAAAGCAACAGAGCCTACGGCACTTCCACTTATGGTCCTATAGCTTAGGGAAATTAAAATCAAAAAGACAGAGCCACCCCAAAGTTTGGGACGGCTCTGTTTACAAGAACCTCGTTTATGGTACAAGTTCAATATCACAGAAAGCGAAAAATGGATAAAGAAGTTGTGGTACTTACGTACAATGCAATATCACTCAGCAATGAAATCTATGTCATCAGGCCCGTAGCAGCATAATGAGTGGATTCAGGTACGATGATTCTAAGTGAAATAAGTCACACAGAAAAAGAAACATCATAAGATATCACTAATACACGGAATGTAAACTTGGCTACACAGGAACTGAATTACAAAACAGAACAGGGTCTCAAATGGAGAAAACCAACTTATGCTTGCTTCAGGGGAAAGGGGAGTTGGGGCAGTGCATGAAACCAGAGATTGAAATTGGCACAGATACCGTTCCATAAGCCAAATATGTAATAGACCAGAGCTACTCCTTGCTCAACGAAGTGAACTCAACACGCCATATTAAACGCCTAAGGATATACCTGACTAGTAAGAATCTTAAAACCTATGGATTTATAGGTCTCCGAAAGAGAATCAAGCGTGTGTACAGCGGCATAAGTGCAGCAGTTATAGGAATGGTGAGGTTCAGTAAGCAAATGCAGATCCTTTGAAGTCATATTGCATGGTACCCATTCCATGGGTCTCAACTCTCCAGGTTTAAGGGATTCTTCCTTCAGCTAAAACATGCATGTGGAACCCAGCGTATGATCCACCATGTGATCGGGAAACGTGTTCAAATGTGTCTCAGTTGTAGTCCCCTGGTACTCGGGTGCAACATTCCAGACGTTTATTAACACTCTCCCCACTTGGAGAGTCAGTGTCTTAAACCTCCTGTTTGGCCTAGTTTGCAATTTCTGCGGGAAATGAACAGGAATAGGTAGAACCCATGAGAGACTAGCTGGAGGTGTCTGGACGGGTAAATTTAACTCTCATTTCCCACCAGGAAGAGGAATTAACCAAAGGATCAGCATGCCGTGCCCTAACCACACTAGGGACTGAAGCAATCATGCGGTGTTGCGGCCACCTCACAAGAAAGCTAGTTGAAGAAAGGAGCTCAGGGGCACTGTCATTCACAAACCTGCAGAGTTATAAATGACAGCTATCGTCCAAAAATATATTGAAGTAAGGCTGCCAACAGGACTTCAAAGCGGGGCAGAATTGCAGGAAACCGATTTCAGGAAGTAGACTCAAATTGCATTTAAAGCATAGGAAAAGAGGCAGAACGTCCACAATGATGCACTTGGCCAAAAAGGGCGTATGCATTTTTCCTTGAATATATTCAGGAAAAAACGCATACGCCCTTTTTGGCCAACCAAGCAAGCTTGCAAAGGAAATCTGCACTACAATGAAGTCTCACTTCCCCCCGGTCAAAAGGGCCATCTGAAAAAAGTGTAAAATCCAGAAAGGCAGGACAGGCCAAGGAGAACTGGAGCCTTGTTATGCTGATGGGCGGGATGTAAATTGCCAACAGCCACTCTGGAGAAGTGTATGGTGTTTCCTGAAACATCTAAAAAACAAAGTAACAGAGCCTAGGGCACTTGCACTTATTGTCCTATAGCTTAGGGAAATTGAAATCAAAAAGACACAGCCACCCCAAAGTTTGGGATGGCTCTGTTTACAAGAACCTCGTTTACGGTACAAGTTCAATATCACAGAAAGCGAAAAATGGATAAAGAAGTTGTGGTACTTACGTACAATGCAATATCACTCAGCAATGAAATCTATGTCATCAGGCCCGTCGCAGCATAATGAGTGGATTCAGGTACGATGATTCTAAGTGAAATAAGTCACACAGAAAAAGAAACATCATAAGATATCTCTAATACACGGAATGTAAACTTGGCTACACAGGAACTGAATTACAAAACAGAACAGGGTCTCAAATGTAGAAAACCAACTTATGCTTGCTTAAGGGGAAAGGTGAGTTGGGGTGCTGCATAAAACTAGAGATTGAAATTAGCACAGATACCGTTCCATAAGCCAAATATGTAATAGACCAGAGCTACTCCTTGCTCAACGAAGTGGACTCAACACGCCATATTAAACGCCTAAGGATATACCTGACTAGTAAGAATCTTAAAACCTATGGATTTATAGGTCTCCGAAAGAGAATCAAGCGTGTGTACAGCGGCATAAGCGCAGCAGTTATAGGAATGGTGAGGTTCAGTGAGCAAATGCAGACCCTTTGAAATCATATTGCATGGTACCCATTCCATGGGTCTCAACTCTCCAGGTTTAAGGGATTCTTCCTTCAGCTAAAACATGCATGTGGAACCCAGCGTATGATCCACCGTGGGATCGGGAAACGTGTTCAAATGTGTCTCAGTTGTCATCCCCTGGTACTCGGGTGTAACATTCCAGACGTTTATTAACACTCTCCCCACTTGGAGAGTCAGTGCCTTAAACCTCCTGTTTGGCCCAGTTTGCAATTTCTGCGGGAAATGAACAGGAATAGGGAGAACCCATGAGAGACTAGCTGGAGGTGTCTGGACGGGTAAATTTAACTCTCATTTCCCACCAGGAAGAGGAATTAACCAAAGGCTCAGCATGCCATGCCGGAACCACACTAGGGCCTGAAGCAATCATGCGGTGTTGCGGCCACCTCACAAGAAAGCGAGTTGAAGAAAGGAGCTCAGGGGCACTGTCATTCACAAACCTGCAGAGTTATAAATGACAGCTATCGTCCAAAAATATATTGAAGTAAGGCTGCCAACAGGACTTCAAAGCGGGGCAGAATTGCAGGAAACCGATTTCAGGAAGTAGACTCAAATTGCATTTAAATCATAGGAAAAGAGGCAGAACGTCCACAATGATGCACTTGGCCAAAAAGGGCGTATGCGTTTTTTCCTGAATATATTCAGGAAAAAACACATACGCCCTTTTTGGCCAACTAAGCAAGGTTGCAAAGGAAATCTGCACTACAATGAAGTCTCACTTCCCCCCGGTCAAAAGGGCAATCTGAAAAAAGTGTAAAATCCAGAAACGCAGGACAGGCCATGGAGAACTGGAGCCTTGTCATGCTGATGGGCGGGATATAAATTGCCAACAGCCACTCTGGAGAAGTGTATGGTGTTTGCTGTAACATCTAAAAAACACAGTAACAGAGCCTAGGGAACTTCCACTTATTGTCCTATAGCTTAGGGAAATTGAAATCAAAAAGACACAGCCACCCCAAAGTTTGGGACGGCTCTGTTTACAAGAACCTCGTTTACGGTACAAGTTCAATATTGCAGAAAGCGAAATATGGATAAAGAAGTTGTGGTATTTGCGTACAATGCAATATCACTCAGCAATGAATTCTATGTCATCAGGCCCGTAGCAGCAAAATGAGTGGATTCAGGTACGATGATTATAAGTGAAATAAGTCACACAGAAAAAGAAACATCAAAAGATATCACTACTACACGGAATATAAACTTGTCTACACAGGAACTGAATTACAAAACAGAACAGGGTCTCAAATGTAGAAAACCAACTTATCTTTGCTTAAGGGGAAAGGTGAGTTGGGGTGCTGCATAAAACCAGAAATTGAAATTAGCACAGATACCGTTCCATAAGCCAAATATATAATAGACAAGAGCTACTCCTTGCTCAACGAAGTGGCCTCAACACCCCATATTAAACGCCTAAGAATATATGTGACTAGTAAGAATCTTAAAACCTATGGATTTATATGTCTCCGAAAGAGAATCAAGCGTGTGTACAGCGGCATAAACGCAGCAGTGATAGGATTGGTGAGGTTTGGTGAGCAAATGCAGACCCTTTGAAGTCATATTGCATGGTACCCATTCCATGGGTCTCAACTCTCCAGGTTTAAGGGATTCTTCCTTCAGCTAAAACATGCATGTGGAACCCAGAGTATGATCCACCGTGTGATCGGGAAACGTGTTCAAATGTGTCTCAGTTTTCCTCCCCTGGTACTCGGGTGCAACATTCCAGACGCTTTACTAACATTATCCCCACTTGGAGAGTCACTGCCTTTAACCTCCTGTTTGGCTCAGTTTGCAATTTCTGCGGAAAATGAACAGGAATAGGGAGAACCAATGAGAAACTAGCTGGAGGTGTCTGGACGGGCAAATTTAACTCTCATTTCCCACCAGGAAGAGGAATTAACCAAAGGCTCAGCGTGCCATGCCGGAACCACACTAGGGCCTGAAGCAATCCTGCGGTGTTGCGGCCAGCTCACAAGAAAGTGAGTTGAAGAAAGGAGCTCAGGGGCACTGTAATTCACAAAACTACAGAGTGATAAATGACAGCTATCGTCCAAAAATATATTGAAGTAAGGCTGCCAAGAGGACTTCAAAGTGGGGCAGAATTGCAGGAAACCGATTTCAGGAGGTAGACTGGAATTGCATATAAAGCATAGGAAAAGAGGCAGAATGTCCACAATGATGCACTTGGCCAAAAAGGGCGTATGCATTTTTTCCTGAATATATTCAGGAAAATACGCATACGCCCTTTTTGGCCAACCAAGCAAGCTTGCAAAGGAAATCTGCACTACAATGAAGTCTCACTTCCCCCCGGTCAAAAGGGCCATCTGAAAAATGTGTAAAATCCAGAAAGGCAGGACAGGCCATGGAGAACTGGGAGCCTTTTTATGCTGAAGGGTGGGATGTAAATTGCCAACAGCCACTCTGGAGAACTGTATGGTGTTTCCTGAAACATCTAAAATACAAAGCAACAGACCCTAGGGCACTTCCACTTATGGTCCTATAGCTTAGGGAAATTAAAATCAAAAAGACACAGCCACCCCAATGTTTGGGATGGCTCTGTTGACAAGAAACTCGTTTATGGTACAAGTTCAATATCGCAGAAAGCGAAGAGTGGATAAAGAAATTGTGGTACTTACGTACAATGCAATATCACTCAGCAATGAAATCTATGTCATCAGGCCCGTAGCAGCAAAATGAGTGGATTCAGGTACGATGATTCTAAGTGAAATAAGTCACACAGAAAAAGAAACATCATAAGATATCACTACTACACGGAATGTAAACTTGTCTACACAGGAACTGAATTACAAAACAAAACAGGGTCTCAAATGTAGAAAACCAACTTTTGCTTGCTTAAGGGGAAAGGTGAGTTGGGGTGCTGCATAAAACCAGAGACTGAAATTAGCACAGATACCGTTCCATAAGCCAACTATGTAATAGACAAGAGCTACTCTTTGCTCAACGAAGTGGACGCAACACCCCATATTAAATGCCTAAGAATATATCTGACTAGTAAGAATCTTAAAACCTATGGATTTATATGTCTCCGATAGAGAATCTAGCATGTGTACAGCGGCATAAACGCAGCAGTGATAGGATTGGTGAGGTTCGGTGAGCAAATGCAGACCCTTTGAAGTCATATTGCATGGTACCCATTCCATGGGTCTCAACTCTCCAGGTTTAAGGGATTCTTCCTTCAGCTAAAACATGCATGTGGAACACAGAGTATGATCCACCGTGTGATCGGGAAACGTGTTCAAATGTGTCTCAGTTTTCGTCCCCTGGTACTTGGGTGCAACATTCCAGACGCTTTACTAACACTCTCCCCACTTGGAGAGTCAGTGCCTTTAACCTCCTGTTTGGCCCAGTTTGCAATTTCTGCATAGGATGAACAGGAATAGGGAGAACCAATGAGAGACTAGCTGGAGGTGTCTGGACGGGCAAATTTAACTCTCATTTCCCACCAGGAAGAGGAATTAACCAAAGGCTCAGCATGTCATGCCGGAAACACACTAGGGCCTGAAGCAATCCTGCGGTGTTGCGGCCAGCTCACAAGAAATCGAGTTGAAGAAAGGAGCTCAGGGGCACTGTAATTCTCAAACCTGCGGAGTTATAAATTAGAGCTATCATCCAAAATTATACTGAAGTAAGGCTGCGAAGAGGACTTGAATGCGGGGCAGAATTGCTGGAAACCGATTTCAGAAGGTACACGGGAGTCGCTCTTAAAGCATAAGAAAAGAGACAGAACTTGGAAAATAATGCACTTGGCAAAAAAGGGCATATATGTTTTATCGAGAGCTCTCATAACTGAGGGGAGGAGATTCCCAGCAGGCTCCAACTGCCTCCTGAGGGATCACATTGCCAAGGCAACGTGAGCAAGCCAGGCAGGAGTTACCTCACAGCAGAGGTCCCACCTCACAGAACGGTGAGAAACCCAGCCAACATCAGACTCTCACCAGAGGCCCCACATCACCAAGGGGATGGGAACCAGGCAGGAGTGTCTTCACAACAGTGGGGCCACATCATCGAAAGGTGAGGTACTCAGCACATGTGTCCTCAAACCAGAGGGCCCACATCACCAAGGGCCTCGGAGTGAGGCAGGCAGGAGTAGCCTCACAACACTGGGCCCATAGAATAAAAAAGTGAGGAATCCAGCAGTTGGAACCTCCCAGCAGGCGGCCCAGAGCACCGAGGCTATGGGATCCAGGCCACAGTGAACTCACAGAAGAGGGCCCATGTCATGAAACTGAGCAACCCAGCCATTGGGACCTCAGAGCAGGAGGCCCACATCCCCATGGGGATGGAAATCTGGTAGGAGTGTCCTCGCACCACTGAGAACGTATCAGAAAATTTTGGGCGACCAGCAGTTAAGGCCTAACGCCAGAGGACCCTCATCACCAAGGGAAGGAGGCTCCCAGCAGGCTCCAACTGCCACCAGAGGGCTGACGTCACCAAGGCGATGTGTGCCAACCAGGCATGAATGACCTCACAGCAGAGGGCCCACCTCAGAGAAGTGTGACGAACCCAGTGAGGATCAGACTCACACCAGAGGGCCCACATCACCAAATGGATTGGAACCAGACAGGAGTGTCCTCACATGAGTAGGGCCACATCATCTAAAGGTGAGGAACAGAACATGTGGCTTCAAACCATAGGACACCCATCACCAAGGGGCTGGGAGTGAGGCAGGCAGGAGGAGCCTCACAACAGAGGGCCCAAAAATAAGAAAGGTGAGGAATCCAGCAGTTGGAACCTCCCATCAGGCGGCCCAGAGCACAGAGGCTAGGGGATCCAGGCCAGAGTGAACTAACACCAGACAGCCCACATCATGAAACTGTGAGCAACCCAGACATTGGGACCTCAGAGCAGAAGGCCCACATCCTCATGGTGATGGGAACATGACAGGAGTGTCCTGGCATCACTGGGCTCACATCAGAAAATGTGGGGTGCTCAGAAGTTAGGGCCTGACGCTAGAGGGCACTCATCACCGAGAGGAGGAGGCTCCCAGCAGGTTCCAGATGCCAGCAGAGGGCCAACGTCGCCAAGGCGATGTGTGCCAGCCCGGCAGGAGTGACCTCACAGCAGAGGGCCCACCTCACAGAAGGGTGAGGAACACAGCCAGGATCAGACTCTCACCAGAGGGCCCACATCACCAAGGGGATGGGAACCAGGCAGGAGTGTCCCCACACCAGTGGGACAACATCATCGAAAGGTGAGGATCCCAGCACATGTGTCCTCAAACCAGAGAAACCACATCACCAAGGGGTTCGGAATGAGGCTGGCAGGACCGGCCTCACAACACAGGGTCCATAGAATATAAAAGTTGAGGAATCCAGCAGTTGGAACCTCCCAGCAAGTGGCCCAGAGCACCGAGGCTATGGGATCCAGGCCGCAGTGAACTCACAGCAGAGGGCCCACATCATGAACCTGTGAGCAGCCCAGCCGTTGGGACCTCAGAACAGAAGGCCCACATCCCCATTGGGATGGGAACCTGGCAGGAGTGGCCTCGCACCACTTAGCACATATCAGAAAATGTTAGGAGCCCAGCAGTTAGGGCCTGACGCCAGGGGGCCCTCATCACCGAGGGGAGGAGGATCCCAGCACACTCCAACTGCCACCAGAGGGCCCACGTCGCCAAGGTGACGTGTGCCAGACAGGCATGATTGACCTCACAGCAGAGGGCCCACCTCACAGAAGGGTGAGGAACCCAGCCAGGATCAGACTCTCACCTGAGGGCCCACATCAGCAAGGGGATGGGAACCAGTCAGGACTGTCTTCCCTCCAGTGGGGCCACATCATCGAAAGGTGCGGAACCCAGCACATGTGGCCTCAAATCAGAGGACACATATCACTAAGGGAATAGGAGTGAGGCAGGCAGGAGTAGCCTAAAAACAGAGGGCCCAAAGAATAAGAAAGGTGAGGAATCCAGCAGTTGGAACCTCCCAGCAGGCGGCCGAGAGCACAGAAGCTATGGGATGCAGGCAGGAGTGAACTAACAGCAGAGAGCCCACATCATGAAACTGTGAGCAACCCAGGCGTTGGGACCTCAGAGCAGAAGGCCCACATCCCAATGGGGATGTGAACCTGGCTGGAGTGTCCTCGCACCACTGGGCGCACATCACAAAATGTGGGGAGCCCAGCAGTTAGGGCCTGACGCCAGAGGGCCCTCAATACCGAGGGGAGGAGGCTCCCAGCAGGCTCCAAGTGCCACCAGAGGGCTCATGTCCACAAGGCGAGGTGAGCAAGCCAGGCAGGAGTGACCTCACAGCAGACGGCCCACCTCACAGATGGGTGAGGAACCCAGCCAGGATCAGACTCTCAACAGAGGGCCCACATCACCAAGGGGATGTGAACCATGCAGGAGTCTCCTAAGACCATTGGTCCCACATCATCGAAAGGTGAGGAACCCAGCACATGTGGCCTCAAACCAGACGACACACATCACGAAGGGGCTGGGAGTGAGGCAGGCAGGAGGATCCTCACAACAGAGGGCCCAAAATATTTAAAAAGTGAGGAATCCAGCAGTTGGAACCTCCCAGCAGGCGGCCAAGAGCACAGAGGCTATGGGATCCAGGCCTCTGTGAACTAACACCAGAGAGCCCACATCATGAAAATGTGAACAACCCAGCCGTTGGGACCTCAGAGCAGAAGGCCCACATCCCCATGGAGATGGGATCCTAAGAGGAGTGCCAAAGCATCACTGGGCTCACTAAGAAAAGTTGGTGAGCCCAGCAGTTAGGGCCTGACCCAAGAGGGCCCTCATCACCGGGGGGAGCAGATTCCCAGCACGCTCCAACTGCCACCACACGGCTGACTTCACCAAGGCAATGTGTTCCAGCCATGCAGGAGTGACCTATCAGCAGAGGGTCTCCCTCACAGGTGGGTGAGGAACACAACCAGGAACAGACTCTCACCAGGGGGTCCACATAACCACGTGGATGAGAACCAGGCAGGAGTGTCCTCACACTAGTGGGGCCACATCATCGAAAGGTGAGGAACCCAGCAAAGGTGGCCACAAACCAGAGGACACACATCACCAAGGGGTTGAGAGTGAGCTAGGTGTCTGGACGGGCATATTTAACACTCATTTCCCACCAGGAAGAGGAATTAACCAAAGGCTCAGCGTGCCCTGCCAGAAGCAGATTAGGGCCTGAAGCAGTCTTGCGGGTTTGCGGCCAGCTCACAAGAAAGCGAGTTGAAGAAAGGAACTCAGGGGCCCTGTAATTCACAAACCTGCAGAGTTATAAATGACAGCTATCGTCCAAAAATATATTGAAGTAAGGCTGCGAAGAGGACTTGAAAGTGGGGCAGAATTTCAGGAAACCGATTTCAGGAGGTAGACTGGATTTGCATTTAAAGCATAGGAAAAGAGGCAGAACATCGACAATGATGCACTTGGCAAAAAAGGGCGTATGAGTTTGTTCCTGAATATATTCAGGAAAAAACACATACGCCCTTTTTGGCAAACCAAGCAAGCTTGCAATGGAAATCCGAACTACTATGAAGTGTCACTTCCCCCAGGTCTAAAGGGCCATCTGTGAAAAGTGTAAAATCCAGAAAGGCAAGACAGGCCATGGGGAAAAAGGAGCCTTGTTATGCTGATGGGCGGGATGTAAATTGCCAACAGCCACTCTGGAGAAGTGCATGGTGTTTCCTGATACATCCAAAAAACAAAGCAACAGAGTCTAGGGCATTTCCACTTATGGTCCTATAGCTTAGGGAAATTAAAATCAAAAAGACACAGCCACCCCAATGTTTGGGACGGCTCTGTTTACAGGAACCTCTTCTACAGTACAAGTTAAATATTCCAGAGAACAAATAATTGATAAAGAAGTTGCGGTACTTACGTACAACAGAATACCACTCAGCAATGAAATCTGTGTCACCAGGCCTGTACCAGCATAATGAGTGGATTGAGGCATGATGATTCTAAGTGAAATAAGTCACACAGAAAAAGAAACATCATAAGGTATCACTAATGCACGGAATGTAAACTTGGCTACTCAGGAACTGAATTACAAAACAGAACAGGGTCTCAAGTTTAGAAAACCAACTTATGCTTGCTTAAGGGGAAAGGTGAGTTGGGGTGCTGCATAAAACCAGAGTTTGAAATTAGCACAGATACCGTTCCATAAGCCAAATATGTAATAGAGAAGACCTACCCCTTGCTCAACGAAATGGACTCAACAATGAGGTATCACCTCACACCTGTTAGAATGGGCATCATCTGAAAATCTACAAACAACAAATGCTGGAAAGGGTGTGGAGAAAAGGAAGCCTCTTCCACTATTGTTGGGAATATAAATTGATACAGTCACTATGGAGAACAATATGGAGTTTCTTAAGAAACTAATAATAGAATTACCATATGATACAGCAATCCCAGTACTGGACATATACCCAGACAAAACCATAAATCAAAAAGAGACATTCACCGCAATGTTCATTGCATCACTATTTACAATATCGAGGTAATGGAAGCAACCTAAATGCCCACAGACAGACGAATGCATAAAGATGTGGTACATATATAAAATGGAATATTACTAAGCCATGAAAGGAATGAAATTGGGTCATTTGTAGAGACGTCGATGGATCTAGAGACTGTCATACAGAGTGAAGTAAGTCAGAAAGAGAAAAACAAATCTTGTATATTCATGCATATATGTGGAACCTAGAAAAACTGTACAGATTAACCATTTTGCAAGGCATAAATAGAGCAACAGATGTAGACAACAATCGTATGGACAACAAGGGGGGAAAGCTCTTGGGGGGGTGGTGGTGGGAGGAGTTGAGAGATTGGGATTGGCATGTAAACATTTATATGTATAAAATAGATAACCAATAAGAACCTGCTGTATAAAAATATAAAATAAAATTCAAAATTAAAAAGAAATAAAATTTAAAAAATAACACAGAAAAAACAATTATTCCCTTCACATACATGTATTTATATGAATAAATTATTTCCATGCTTATATCTGTAAATACAAAAAAGAGGAATAAAATCTACCTTGAACCAAAAACGAAAAAGAGAAAAAAAAAAAAAACAGAACCCACCAGTTACTCAGAGGAAAACCGTATCAGGGCACTTGTTCCAGTTGTAAACAATTCTGAAGTTGGTCAGTGGTGGGGAATCATCTCCCATTCAGCCAGCAGTCCCCACAGAACAAGCGTCCTCATTGCAAAGCTGGGGCACCGCGCCGAGGCATCTGTGAGTAAACGTGAGCTGAGCCCCAGGCCAGTTGCTGCTGAACTGTTCCCACCCTTCCCAGGTAAAACACCTGAATATATACAAGGACTTGAAAGCCTAGAGGAAGGGCCATGGAGCCACACGAGTGACAGCATGCCAGCTGACTTGGTGCCTGCAGGCCAGCCAGGATGGTCCTGGCCCTGGGTGCTCTTCTGGAAGATTTCCATTTCCCTGCCTGAGATACCTGTCCTGTCCCTGCCCCCACTGCTTTTTTCCTTCCTCACCTCTGCCCAGGGAGAAATTCCAGCAGCAGGTATGGGTGACACATCCTCTTCTTTAGCAGGTGGCAGCCTGGCAACTGCTGCAGAAAGTCCAGCAGAGCCCCACTCACACTGGGCCACCCACAAAGCCGTGACCTCTCACTCCCTCCCACCAGCCCAGCCCCGAGACTGCTGACAGGGCAGAGAAAATGGCGTCAGGCACAGCTGCAGGGGCTCTTGCTGCCTGGAGTGGTATTTATATTGATCTCAACACAGGCACACCTGGAGAGGGCTGGCCGGCACGGTAAGGCTGCCCAGGTCAGCCAATCATCACCCCTCAGGGGCTCACAGTTGCAGAAAATGGAACTTGCTGAACCGGCCAGGTCCAAGGAACAGGTGTGGGCTCCTGAGAGTCAGGATAGACAAGGGGCTGCAGCTTTGGCTTGTTTTCTAATCATTTTTTCTGGCCCATGAGTGGGAGACAACTTCAAGAAAACCCTCTCCTAATGAGAGGAACCCAGGAGTCAGGGAGAGGAGGGGGTGGGTGGTAGTTGGAGACAGAGGCCTGGTGCCCTGGGTGCAGTGGAAGTCTCTGGAAGACCAGGTGGAGGGAGGCCACACAGAGTGATGCCCAGGGTCACAGACCTGTCGGAGCTGCTGGTTGTTAGTTCAAGTCCTGCTCTGAGGTGCTCTGTGTCAGCTCTGAGCGACAGGTGAGCTGGGGGTGCTCTTCAATGAGGGCTATGTGCACGGTTCCTGTGTGCCCAGCCCTGCCACGGTACCTGCAAGGGTAGCTCTGTATTTTGGGAGGGGCCTGACCATGAGAGCCCCGTGGGCTGGGTTGGGGGTGGGGTACCTGCCCAGGAGAGCTCCATATCCTGGGATTGGCCTGACCACGAGAGCCCCATGGGCTGCTGGGGACCTGGTAAAGGATGTCAGGACAGTCAGTGAAGCCACCGAGGATATACCTCCAGTTGCTCCTGATTCCTACACCCTGCTGGTCATTCTACCAACCACCAGGACATGGTATTCTGTATTAGTCTTCAATGATGCCTTCTTTTGTATTCCATTAGTCCCAGAGTCACAAGAAATTTTGGCTTGTGAGTGGCAGGACTCATCATACAACTAAAACAATACTTCTGGGCCGTCTTGCCCCAAGGGTTCAAAAATTCCCACACCATCTTTGGGGAAAGCTTAGCTAAAGACCGAAAAGTTCTACCTCTGGAAAAGGAAACCCTCCTTCAATATGCAGATGACATTCTGATCGCCAGCCCTACTAAGGAGGCCTCTGAACTACCAAGCCAATAAAGGATAGAAGTTGTCCAAGAAAAAGCTCAAATATCACAGACTGCGGTGACCTGCCTGGGCTTCATTCTCACACAAGGTCAGAGAAGCCCATCCCAGGAAAGGGAAGAAACCATTTGCAGCCTTACCCCTTTCTAAAACTAGAAGACAGCTTAGGGGTTCCTGGGGAGGCCAGGGTTTGCTGCTTCTGGATCCCTAACTACAGTCTACTAGCTGGGCCTCTATATGAAACACTGAAAGGAAAAGATGATGATCCTTTTGAACAGAATCCAGAAGTGGCCTTTCAAGAATGGAAAGAGCAGTCAATTCAGACCCTTGCCCTGGAACTCCCTAATTGAGCTAAACCTTTTGACCTTTACATTCCTGGTGAAAGGTGAATCGCCATTGGAGAATTAGTGCAAAAACTGGGACCACTTGAAATGGAACAACGCAAGAATGTCATCCAGGTAGGATAAACTACAGTCACCAAGGGGCTTGGCCCACTGCCACATCTGGCCAAGATACTGGCGGTATCTAAAAACCTGGAAATCAGCAGCCCAAAAGGCCACCTCCCTCCTAAGGGAAAAGGACCCCACGTGGTGATCCTAATCACCAACCATGCCCTGAAGTTGCAGGGTTCGCTCCGTGGGCACACCGACCTCGAGTGAGGAGGCCCTCCAACTCCAACATCCACAGAGATAACCGGGGACAACAGGGCACCATGACGACTCGTGTGAACATCACTTGACCTGGAGTTTCTCTCATAAAACAACAATAGTGTGTCCCGAAGGAGTAGACTACTGCTTGCAGGACTTACTGCACCTGGAGGGGAGCTAATAATCTTGGCGGGGGAACCGTATATCACACTGTCACCATAGAAAAGCCTACAGACACCGTGATGATGGTGGCCAATAAGACCAGCTGGACTCCTGTTTACTTCAAAAGGCTGTTGACTCAGTGGCCATCATGGTCCTTGATCACCACTGACCCTGGACTGTCTGGGAGTTGAGCGGGCAGGGCTCTGACACCTGGTGCTGTTTTTACGTTAATTCAGGGGCCTAATTGAATAAAGAGCAGACTACTGGTCAGAGCATCTAGGCTGGCAGAAACGGTCAGCCTAAGGTGGCCAAACAAATGTGGGGCGGGGTGAAATCGGCCCCCACAGCGTCTCTGCACATCTCTTTCCTGGACCCTTAAAGGTCATTAGAATCTATAACACTTCCAATGCTGGTGCTCAAGCGGACGAGCAGGGAGGCAGGGGTCCTGGGGCCAATCAACGTCACCTGGAGGCTGCTGGGGAGAAGTTCTGACCCTTGTCCCCTGGTATGAGGGCTCCCAACTCAGCACTCAGCAGTTACAGAAGAAGGGTCTGCACCCTCAGCACTCCAAGAATGAGGAATGGTACAAAAGGCAGAGGAAGGGTTTGTCCCCAGCAAAGCCCATTAAAAATCGCTGGGAGATAAAAATAGAATCTGAGCAATAAAGTCAAGTCTGACCATTTTTATCCTTTGTGCTTTGTCTAATTTCACGTGCTCCTAGGGTCCCGCATGCAGAGGTTCCACACCCGGCACTTCAGACCAGATTTTCTAGTGCAGAATGGCTGGGTCGACACCTCAGCTCCTGGGGCCCAGTGCAGACTCCGAGATATAGAGCCTGAGCTGCAGCCAACCCGGCCCTCGAGAGCTCCGCCCCCTCCCTCCCACTGACTCTGACAGGATCTCTACACAGCAGCCCAGCCCACAGCCCACGGGGTAGTGCATGCTCTCACCTCTCCATTCTCTGATCAAAATATAAAGTTTCCTTTGCTTGTGAACCAAATCCAGTCTCGATCTGTTGGCCCCAATGACACTGGGCAGGGGGACACTTGTTGGGGTCTGCTCTGGAGGATCAGTAACAGAAATTGAGACTATTGTAACTTCAATGAACAGATGTGTGTGCCAAACTGTAGTTAACATAGAACAGTTTGTAAGGCTCGGGTAAAATAAGATGTTTCTAACACTTCCATTTGATATTTCCATCACTTTATTATAAGCAAGTTCAGTGAAAAGGTTTGTCTTATTTGTCAGGTCAATATTAGAGAAACGAAGTGATTTCTTTCCAAGGATGTACATCTAATAATCTTGGTTAAAGCTTCAATCTTGTTTTAAATGCTTTTCCATTGAAAATGATACCTCTCTTTCAGCTCCCCCATTTCTGAGAAGTATAAAATCTTATAATTTATTATTACCAAAGGGGAAAGGTGGGAGGAGGGATAAATTAACAGTTTGGAATTAACACATACACACTGCTATGTATAAAATAGATCATCAACAAGGAACTACTGTATAGCACAGGGAACTACACTCAATATTTTGCAATAACCTATAAAGGGAAATAATCGGAAAAAGAATAGATATTTTTATTGACATCATCTATCAATGACAGTTAAAGTGTAACCTAAGGGAAGCTGGTGGTGAGTGCTTCTGACCCTGAAGACTTCAATCATCTAAAGTTTGGACTCTGCTTACTTCCCAAGGCCCTTAATGAACATATGTGTAGCCGTAGCTTAAAAAATTCCCCAGTTTGGGTTTCGGGGAGACACTGATTTTGAAAAAGCCCTGGTGTTCTCCTTACATGAATGGGACTCTTCCTACTGCTAAAACATGTCTGTCACACCCAGAGGATGGTATACCGTCTGATCGGGAAGAGTTTGGAAAAGGCATCTCATCTCCTCATCTCCTGGTGCTCGGGTTCACCCCTCCAGCGTCTTTACTAACAGTCTCCCCACTTGGAGATGTCAGCACTGTCAACATCCTGTTGCGTACAGTTTGGAATTTGTCCAGAGGATGAAGCGGAAGGATGAGGAACAATGAGAGACAAGTCCTAGGTGTTCAGACAGGCACATGTCACTCTAATTTCCAATCAGGAAGACGAATTGACCAAAGGCTAGGGTTGCCCATGGAAACAGTATAGGGCTTGAGGAAATCCCACTGCTTTGTGGCCAGTTCCCATAAACACAAGTTGAACAATGGAACTCAGGGGCAGTAAAATTCACGAAACTGCAGAGTTGAAAATATCTATCACTGAAAAATGTCTTGAGGAAAGTCAGAGAAAAGGATTGGTAAGCAAGGGAGAATGGCAGGAAAGGGATTTGAGGAGGTAGAAGGGACTCGCCATTAAGCACAAGAAAAGGGGCTGAACATTGCCAACATTGCAGTTGACCAAAAAGGCTGTATGCGTTTTTTTCTGTATATATTCAAGAAAAGGGCATATACTTTTTTAACCAACCACACAGGTGGGCACTGGAAATCAATACTACAAAAGATATCACTTCGCATCAGTCAGAAGAGCCATCCTCATAAAGTGTAAACACCAGAAATGCAGGACAGGGCAAGGAGAAGAGGGAGCCCTGTGAGGCTTATAGTGGAAATGTATATTGCCAACGGCCATTCTGGAGAAGTGTATTGTGTTTACTAAAGCATCTAAAAAATGAGCTACAGAGCATAGGGCACTTGCACTCATGGGCGTATATCTTGGGAAAAACAAAAATCGAGAGGACACAGGCACCCCAATGTTTACTGCCTCTCTGTTTAAAAGATCCTCGACTAGGATATAACTTAAATGTCTCTGGAGGGAAAAAATGGATAGAGATGTGGTACTTATGTAGAGTGGAATATTACTCAGCCTGGAAATCAATGAAATATGGCCAGTTGTAACAACTCCGGAGGAGTTACGTATGATCATTCTAAGTGACATAATTCAAAAAGAAAAAGACACATATCATAAGATATCACTTAAAGGTGGAATCCAAAATGGCTACACATGAAATAAATTACAAAACAAAAACATAGTCAAATATGTAGAAAACACGCGTAAGGCTGCTAAACGGGAAAGGTGGGGAGGGGTGAGGCATCATCCAGGAGGTTGAAATTAGCAAAGATACCATTCCAAATACCAAACTGATAATCAACAAGGCCTACACGGTAGCTAAAAGAACTGCACTCAGCACACTCAAGTCACCAGAAAAGAATATCTATGACTGGTAAGAATCTGAAAAAGAATTCATTGATGTCTCTCTGTACGTGAATCAAGTGGATGTACAGCAGCAAGAAACAGAGCTTTGAAAATCAGCTGTAACCTATATAGTAATAAATTGAAAAAAATAAACGACAGAGAGACAGAGAAAACCTCTTACAACTTTTCCTCAGGGACGGTGATGCAACATGGATTGAACACATCTAGACCCACAGCAGGATGAGACATAAGGCTGGAAACTGTTCGCACTAAGAGAAATGTGAGGTTGGGTGAGGAAATGCACACCCTTTAAAGTAATACTACCAGGTACCCATTCAATGGGTCCCAAATCTGCAGGTTCAAGGAATCTTCCTACAGCTAAAACATGCATGGACAACCCAGAGGACTGTACACCATGTGATCGGGAGATGTGTCTAAAATGCACCTCATTTATCCTCTCCTGGTGCTCCTGTTCATCATTCCAGCCATGTTACTTAGAATCTCCCCACTTAGAGAATCAGCACATTTAAACTTCTGTTTCACACATTTTGCAAATTGTGAGGAGGATGAACAGGAAGAGGGGGAACCAATGAGAGAATAGTTGTAGGGATTTGGACAGGCACACGTCACTCTAATTTCCCATTAAGAATAAGAATTAAAAAAAGGCTCAGCCCACCTCGCCGGAGCCAAAATAGGGCCTGAAGCAATCCTGCGGCTTTGAGGTCAGCTCACAAAAGAGCAACTTAAAAAATGGAGCTCAGGGGCTTCCCTGGTGGCTCAGTGGTTGAGAGGCCACCTCCCGATGCAGGAGACACAGGTTCGTGCCCGGTCTGGGAAGATCCCACATGCTGTGGAGCGGCTGGGCCCGTGAGCCATGGCCGCTGGGCCTGCGCGTCTGGAGCCTGTGCTGTGCAATGGGAGAGGCCACAACAGTGAGAGGCCCGAGTACCGCAAAAAAAAAAAAAAAAAAAAAATGGAGCTCAGGGTGACTGCAATTCACAAACCTGCAGAGTTATAAATGAAAACTAACGTCCAAAAATATGTTGAGGTAAGGCAAAGAAGAGGATCTGAATGCAAGACAGAATTGCAAGAAACAGATTTCAAGAGATAGATTGGACTCGTCTTTAAAGCACATGAAAAGCGGCAGAATTTCGACAATGATGCAGTTGGCCCAAAAGGGAGTATGCGTTTTTTCCTGAATATATCCAGGAAAAAACGCATACGCACTTTATGGGCAACCAAGCAAGCAAGCAATGCAAATGTGCACAACAAAGAAGTCTCATTTCCCACCGGTCAAAAGGGCCATCCGAAAAAATTGTAAAAACCAGAAATGCAGGACAGGCCATGGAGAACAGGGAGCCTTTATACGCTGATGGACAGTGTGTGAACTGCCGAGAGCCACTCTGGAGAAGTGTATGGTGGTTCCTAAATCATCTAAAAAACAGAGCTACAGAGCATAGGGCACTTCCAATCACGGGAGTATATCTAGGGAAGTCTAAAAATCAACAAGACACAAGCACACCACAGTTTAGGGCTACTCTGTTTACAAGAACCTCAACTTCAGTACACCTTAAATATCCCAGGAAAGAGAACAATGGATAAAGAAAATGTGGTACTTATGTACAATGGAATATCTCTTCACCATGAAATCAATGTAATAAGGCTAGTAGAAGGATAAAGAGTGGATTTAGGTCCGATAATACTACTTGAAATAAGTCAAACAGAAAAAGAAACATATCATAAGATATCACTTAGAGAGGGACGATAAATACGGCTGCACAAAAAATGAATTACAAAACAGAACAGTGTCTCACATTTAGAAAACACACTTATGTCAGCTTAAGGGGAAAGGAGAGGTGGGGTGATGCATAAAACCAGAGTTTGAAATTAGCACAGATACCGTTCAATAAACCAAATAGGTATGAGACAAGATCTACACCTTGCTCAATGAACTGGCCTCAACACACCCTATACACCGCAGAGAAATATATCTGAGTAATAAGAATCTTAAAACCCATGTATTGATATATCTCCATAAGGGAATCAAGTGTGTGCAGAGCGGCACAAACACAGCAGTGAAAATGAGCTAAACCCCATTATAGAAATAAATTTTAAAACCAAAACGCAGAAACAATGAAAGAGAGAAAAATTCTTACAAAATTCGCTCAGGGGCTGTGATGCAACCTGGAATGACCACATATAAACCCACAGCTGGATAAGACATAAGGCTGGACACTTGGGGCTGAGAGGATTGGTGAGCTTTGGTGAGCAACTGCCGAAAGTTTAATGCAACACTTCATGCTACTCATTCCAAGGGTCCCAACACTCCAGGTTGAAGGGAATCTTCCTACAGCTAAACCATGCATGGAAAATCCAGCAGATGGTATACCATATGATCGGGAAAGGTTTCTAAAACGCACCTCATTTTCCTCTCCTGGGGCTCCGGATCAACATTCCAGCCACTTTACTAACAACATCCCCACATGGAGAGTCAATGCCTTTAAGTTCCGGTATCGCACAGTCTGCAGTTAGTGCGGAGGATGAATGGGAATAGGGGGAACCAGTGAGAAAATAGCTGTAGTGGTTTCAAGGGCCACATGTCACTCTAATTTCACATAGGAAGAAGAATTAACCAAAGGCACAGCAAGGCGCCCCAGAAGAAGAATAGGGCCTGAAGAAATCCTGTGGATATGAGGCAAGATCACAAAAATGAGAGCTGAAAAATGGAACTAAGGGCAACTGAAATCAAAAACCTGCAGAGTTATACAGGCCAACTATTTTGCAAAAGTATATTGAGGTAAGGCTATGAAGAGGCACTGACAGCAAGGCAGAATTGCAGGAAACCTATTTCAGGAGGTAGACTGGAATTGCATCAAAAACATATGAAAAGACTCAGAACATTGACAATCATGCACTTGGCCAAAAAGGGCGTATGCGTTTCTTCCTGAATATATTCAGGAAGAAATGCATACGCCCTTTCTGGCCAACCAAGCAAGCTTGCAAAGGAAATCTGCACTACAGTGAAGTCTCATTGCCCCCCAGTCAAAAGGGCCATCTGAAAAGAGTGTAAAATCCAGAAAGGCAGGACAGGCCATGGAGAACTGGGAGCTTGTTGTACTGATGGGCGGGATGTAAATTGCCAACAGCCACTCTGGAGAAGTGTATGGTGTTTCCTGAAACATCTAAAAAACAAAGCAACAGAGCCTACGGCACTTCCACTTATGGTCCTATAGCTTAGGGAAATTAAAATCAAAAAGACAGAGCCACCCCAAAGTTTGGGACGGCTCTGTTTACAAGAACCTCGTTTATGGTACAAGTTCAATATCACAGAAAGCGAAAAATGGATAAAGAAGTTGTGGTACTTACGTACAATGCAATATCACTCAGCAATGAAATCTATGTCATCAGGCCCGTAGCAGCATAATGAGTGGATTCAGGTACGATGATTCTAAGTGAAATAAGTCACACAGAAAAAGAAACATCATAAGATATCACTAATACACGGAATGTAAACTTGGCTACACAGGAACTGAATTACAAAACAGAACAGGGTCTCAAATGGAGAAAACCAACTTATGCTTGCTTCAGGGGAAAGGGGAGTTGGGGCAGTGCATGAAACCAGAGATTGAAATTGGCACAGATACCGTTCCATAAGCCAAATATGTAATAGACCAGAGCTACTCCTTGCTCAACGAAGTGAACTCAACACGCCATATTAAACGCCTAAGGATATACCTGACTAGTAAGAATCTTAAAACCTATGGATTTATAGGTCTCCGAAAGAGAATCAAGCGTGTGTACAGCGGCATAAGTGCAGCAGTTATAGGAATGGTGAGGTTCAGTAAGCAAATGCAGATCCTTTGAAGTCATATTGCATGGTACCCATTCCATGGGTCTCAACTCTCCAGGTTTAAGGGATTCTTCCTTCAGCTAAAACATGCATGTGGAACCCAGCGTATGATCCACCATGTGATCGGGAAACGTGTTCAAATGTGTCTCAGTTGTAGTCCCCTGGTACTCGGGTGCAACATTCCAGACGTTTATTAACACTCTCCCCACTTGGAGAGTCAGTGTCTTAAACCTGCTGTTTGGCCTAGTTTGCAATTTCTGCGGGAAATGAACAGGAATAGGTAGAACCCATGAGAGACTAGCTGGAGGTGTCTGGACGGGTAAATTTAACTCTCATTTCCCACCAGGAAGAGGAATTAACCAAAGGATCAGCATGCCGTGCCCTAACCACACTAGGGACTGAAGCAATCATGCGGTGTTGCGGCCACCTCACAACAAAGCTAGTTGAAGAAAGGAGCTCAGGGGCACTGTCATTCACAAACCTGCAGAGTTATAAATGACAGCTATCATCCAAAAATATATTGAAGTAAGGCTGCCAACAGGACTTCAAAGCGGGGCAGAATTGCAGGAAACCGATTTCAGGAAGTAGACTCAAATTGCATTTAAAGCATAGGAAAAGAGGCAGAACGTCCACAATGATGCAC
This sequence comes from Orcinus orca, assembly GCF_937001465.1. Lineage (NCBI taxonomy): Eukaryota > Metazoa > Chordata > Mammalia > Artiodactyla > Delphinidae > Orcinus > Orcinus orca. Next base: position 30,322 of record NW_026044151.1, read on the forward strand.
TTGGCCAAAAAGGGCGTATGCATTTTTCCTTGAATATATTCAGGAAAAAACGCATACGCCCTTTTTGGCCAACCAAGCAAGCTTGCAAAGGAAATCTGCACTACAATGAAGTCTCACTTCCCCCCGGTCAAAAGGGCCATCTGAAAAAAGTGTAAAATCCAGAAGGGCAGGACAGGCCATGGAGAACTGGAGCCTTGTTATGCTGATGGGCGGGATGTAAATTGCCAACAGCCACTCTGGAGAAGTGTATGGTGTTTCCTGAAACATCTAAAAAACAAAGTAACAGAGCCTAGGGCACTTGCACTTATTGTCCTATAGCTTAGGGAAATTGAAATCAAAAAGACACAGCCACCCCAAAGTTTGGGATGGCTCTGTTTACAAGAACCTCGTTTACGGTACAAGTTCAATATCACAGAAAGCGAAAAATGGATAAAGAAGTTGTGGTACTTACGTACAATGCAATATCACTCAGCAATGAAATCTATGTCATCAGGCCCGTAGCAGCATAATGAGTGGATTCAGGTATGATGATTCTAAGTGAAATAAGTCACACAGAAAAAGAAACATCATAAGATATCTCTAATACACGGAATGTAAACTTGGCTACACAGGAACTGAATTACAAAACAGAACAGGGTCTCAAATGTAGAAAACCAACTTATGCTTGCTTAAGGGGAAAGGTGAGTTGGGGTGCTGCATAAAACTAGAGATTGAAATTAGCACACATACCGTTCCATAAGCCAAATATGTAATAGACCAGAGCTACTCCTTGCTCAACGAAGTGGACTCAACACGCCATATTAAACGCCTAAGGATATACCTGACTAGTAAGAATCTTAAAACCTATGGATTTATAGGTCTCCGAAAGAGAATCAAGCGTGTGTACAGCGGCATAAGCGCAGCAGTTATAGGAATGGTGAGGTTCAGTGAGCAAATGCAGACCCTTTGAAATCATATTGCATGGTACCCATTCCATGGGTCTCAACTCTCCAGGTTGAAGGGATTCTTCGTTCAGCTAAAACATGCATGTGGAACCCAGCGTATGATCCACCGTGGGATCGGGAAACGTGTTCAAATGTGTCTCAGTTGTCATCCCCTGGTACTCGGGTGTAACATTCCAGACGTTTATTAACACTCTCCCCACTTGGAGAGTCAGTGCCTTAAACCTCCTGTTTGGCCCAGTTTGCAATTTCTGCGGGAAATGAACAGGAATAGGGAGAACCCATGAGAGACTAGCTGGAGGTGTCTGGACGGGTAAATTTAACTCTCATTTCCCACCAGGAAGAGGAATTAACCAAAGGCTCAGCATGCCGTGCCGGAACCACACTAGGGCCTGAAGCAATCATGCGGTGTTGCGGCCACCTCACAAGAAAGCGAGTTGAAGAAAGGAGCTCAGGGGCACTGTAATTCACAAACCTGCAGAGTTATAAATGACAGCTATCGTCCAAAAATATATTGAAGTAAGGCTGCCAACAGGACTTCAAAGCGGGGCAGAATTGCAGGAAACCGATTTCAGGAAGTAGACTCAAATTGCATTTAAATCATAGGAAAAGAGGCAGAACGTCCACAATGATGCACTTGGCCAAAAAGGGCGTATGCGTTTTTTCCTGAATATATTCAGGAAAAAACACATACGCCCTTTTTGGCCAACTAAGCAAGGTTGCAAAGGAAATCTGCACTACAATGAAGTCTCACTTCCCCCCGGTCAAAAGGGCCATCTGAAAAAAGTGTAAAATCCAGAAACGCAGGACAGGCCATGGAGAACTGGAGCCTTGTCATGCTGATGGGCGGGATATAAATTGCCAACAGCCACTCTGGAGAAGTGTATGGTGTTTGCTGTAACATCTAAAAAACACAGTAACAGAGCCTAGGGAACTTCCACTTATTGTCCTATAGCTTAGGGAAATTGAAATCAAAAAGACACAGCCACCCCAAAGTTTGGGACGGCTCTGTTTACAAGAACCTCGTTTACGGTACAAGTTCAATATTGCAGAAAGCGAAATATGGATAAAGAAGTTGTGGTATTTGCGTACAATGCAATATCACTCAGCAATGAAATCTATGTCATCAGGCCCGTAGCAGCAAAATGAGTGGATTCAGGTACGATGATTCTAAGTGAAATAAGTCACACAGAAAAAGAAACATCAAAAGATATCACTACTACACGGAATATAAACTTGTCTACACAGGAACTGAATTACAAAACAGAACAGGGTCTCAAATGTAGAAAACCAACTTATCTTTGCTTAAGGGGAAAGGTGAGTTGGGGTGCTGCATAAAACCAGAAATTGAAATTAGCACAGATACCGTTCCATAAGCCAAATATATAATAGACAAGAGCTACTCCTTGCTCAACGAAGTGGCCTCAACACCCCATATTAAACGCCTAAGAATATATCTGACTAGTAAGAATCTTAAAACCTATGGATTTATATGTCTCCGAAAGAGAATCAAGCGTGTGTACAGCGGCATAAACGCAGCAGTGATAGGATTGGTGAGGTTTGGTGAGCAAATGCAGACCCTTTGAAGTCATATTGCATGGTACCCATTCCATGGGTCTCAACTCTCCAGGTTTAAGGGATTCTTCCTTCAGCTAAAACATGCATGTGGAACCCAGAGTATGATCCACCGTGTGATCGGGAAACGTGTTCAAATGTGTCTCAGTTTTCCTCCGCTGGTACTCGGGTGCAACATTCCAGACGCTTTACTAACACTATCCCCACTTGGAGAGTCAGTGCCTTTAACCTCCTGTTTGGCTCAGTTTGCAATTTCTGCGGAAAATGAACAGGAATAGGGAGAACCAATGAGAAACTAGCTGGAGGTGTCTGGACGGGCAAATTTAACTCTCATTTCCCACCAGGAAGAGGAATTAACCAAAGGCTCAGCGTGCCATGCCGGAACCACACTAGGGCCTGAAGAAATCCTGCAGTGTTGCGGCCAGCTCACAAGAAAGTGAGTTGAAGAAAGGAGCTCAGGGGCACTGTAATTCACAAAACTACAGAGTGATAAATGACAGCTATCGTCCAAAAATATATTGAAGTAAGGCTGCCAAGAGGACTTCAAAGTGGGGCAGAATTGCAGGAAACCGATTTCAGGAGGTAGACTGGAATTGCATATAAAGCATAGGAAAAGAGGCAGAATGTCCACAATGATGCACTTGGCCAAAAAGGGCGTATGCATTTTTTCCTGAATATATTCAGGAAAATACGCATACGCCCTTTTTGGCCAACCAAGCAAGCTTGCAAAGGAAATCTGCACTACAATGAAGTCTCACTTCCCCCCGGTCAAAAGGGCCATCTGAAAAATGTGTAAAATCCAGAAAGGCAGGACAGGCCATGGAGAACTGGGAGCCTTTTTATGCTGAAGGGTGGGATGTAAATTGCCAACAGCCACTCTGGAGAACTGTATGGTGTTTCCTGAAACATCTAAAATACAAAGCAACAGACCCTAGGGCACTTCCACTTATGGTCCTATAGCTTAGGGAAATTAAAATCAAAAAGACACAGCCACCCCAATGTTTGGGATGGCTCTGTTGACAAGAAACTCGTTTATGGTACAAGTTCAATATCGCAGAAAGCGAAGAGTGGATAAAGAAATTGTGGTACTTACGTACAATGCAATATCACTCAGCAATGAAATCTATGTCATCAGGCCCGTAGCAGCAAAATGAGTGGATTCAGGTACGATGATTCTAAGTGAAATAAGTCACACAGAAAAAGAAACATCATAAGATATCACTACTACACGGAATGTAAACTTGGCTACACAGGAACTGAATTACAAAACAAAACAGGGTCTCAAATGTAGAAAACCAACTTTTGCTTGCTTAAGGGGAAAGGTGAGTTGGGGTGCTGCATAAAACCAGAGATTGAAATTAGCACAGATACCGTTCCATAAGCCAAATATGTAATAGACCAGAGCTACTCCTTGTTCAACGAAATTGACTCAAGACCTCATATTAAACGCCTAAGAATATTCCTGACTACTAAGAATCTTAAAACCTATGGATTTATATGTTCCCGAAAGAGAATCAAGCGTGTGTACAGTGGCATAAATGCAGCAGTGATAGGATTGGTGAGGTTCGGTGAGCAAATGCAGACACTTTGAAGTCATATTGCATGGTACTCATTCCATGAGTCTCAACTCTCCAGGTTTAAGGGATTCTTCCTTCAGCTAAAACATGCATGTGGAACCCAGAGTATGATCCACCGTGTGATAGGGAAACGTGTTCAAATGTGTCTCAGTTTTCATCCCCTGGTACTCGGGTGCAACATTCCAGACGCTTTACTAACACTCTCCCCACTTGGAGAGTCAGTGCCTTTAAACTCCTGTTTGGCCCAGTTTGCAATTTCTGCGGAAAATGAACAGGAATTGGAAGAACCAATGAGAGACTAGCTGGAGGTGTCTGGATGGGCAAATTTAACTGTCATTTCCCACCAGGAAGAGGAATTAACCAAAGGCTCAGCGTGCCATGCCGGAACCACACTAGGGCCTGAAGCAATCCTGCGGTGTTGCGGCCAGCTCACAAGAAAGGACTTGAAGAAAGGAGCTCAGGGTCACTGTCATTCACAAACCTGCAGAGTTATAAATGACAGCTATCGTCCAAAAATATATTGAAGTAAGGCTGCCAAGAGGACTTGCAAGCGGGGCAGAATTGCAGGAAACCGATTTCAGGAGGTAGACTGGAATTGCATGTAAAGCATAGGAAAAGAGGCAGAACGTCCACAATGATGCACTTGGCCAAAAAGGGCGTATGCGTTTTTTCCTGAATATATTCAGGAAAAAACGCATACGCCCTTTTTGGCCAACCAAGCAAGCTTGCAAAGGAAATCTGCACTACAATGAAGTCCCACTGCCCCCCGGTCAAAAGGGCCATCTGAAAAAAGTGTAAAATCCAGAAAGGCAGGACAGGTCATGGAGAACTGGGAGCCTTGTTATGCTGAAGGGCGGGATGTAAATTGCCAACAGCCACTCTGGAGAAGTGTATGGTGTTTCCTGAAACATCTAAAAAACAAAGCAACAGAGACTAGGGCATTTCCACTTATGGTCCTATAGCTTAGGGAAATTAAAATAAAAAAGACACAGCCACCCCAAAGTTTGGGACGGCTCTGTTTACTAGAACCTCGTTTACGGTACAAGTTCAATATCACAGGAAGCGAAAAATGGATAAAGAAGTTGTGGTACTTACGTAAAATGCAATATCACACAGCAATGAAATCTATGTCATCAGGCACATAGCAGCATAATGAGTGGATTCAGGTACGATGATTCTAAGTGAAATAAGTCACACAGAAAAAGAAACATCATAAGATATCACTACTACACGGAATGTAAACTTGGCTACACAGGAACTGAATTACAAAACAGAACAAGGTCTCAAATGTAGAAAACCAACTTATGCTTGCTTAAGGGGAAAGGTGAGTTGGGGTGCTGCATAAAACCAGAGATTGAAATTAGCACAGATACCCTTCCATAAGCCAAATATGTAATAGACAAGAGATACTCCTTGCTCAACGAAGTGGACTCAACACCCCATATTAAACGCCTAAGAATATACCTGACTAGTAAGAATCTTAAAACCTATGGATTGATATGTCTCTGAAATAGAATCAAGCATGTGTAGAGCGGCATAAACTCAGCAGTGATAGGATTGGTGAGGTTCGGTAAGCAAATGCAGACCCTTTGAAGTCATATTGCATGGTACCCATTCCATGGGTCTCAACTCTCCAGGTTTAAGGGATTCTTCCTTCACCTAAAACATGCATGTGGAACCCAGAATATTATCCACCGTGTGTTCGGGAAACGTGTTCAAATGTGTCTCAGTTTTCGTCCCCTGGTACTCGGCTGCAACATTCCAGACTCTTTACTAACACTCTCCCCACTTGGAGAGTCAGTGCCTTTAAACTCCTGTTTGGCCCAGTTTGCAATTTCTGCGGAAAATGAACAGGAATAAGGAGAACCAATGAGAGACTAGCTGGAGGTGTCTGGACGGGCAAATTTAACTCTCATTTCCCACAAGGAAGAGGAATTAACCAAAGGCTCAGCATGCCGTGCCGGAACCACACCAGGGCCTGAAGCAATCCTGGGGTGTTGCGGCCAGCTCACAAGAAAGCGAGTTGAAGAAAGGAGCTCAGGGGCACTGTAATTCACAAACCTGCAGAGTTATAAATGACAGCTATCGTCCAAAAATATATTGAAGTAAGGCTGCCAAGAGGACTTGAAAGCGGGGCAGAATTGCAGGAAACCAATTTCAGGAGGTAGACTGGAATTGCATGTAAAGCATAGGAAAAGAGGCAGAACGTCCACAATGATGCACTTGGCCAAAAGGGCGTATGCGTTTTTTCCTGAATATATTCAGGAAAAAATGCGTACGCCCTTTTTGGCCAACCAAGCAAGCTCGCAAAGGAAATCTGCACTACAATGAAGTCTCACTGCCCGCAGGAAAAAGGTACATCTGAAAAAAGTGTAAAATCCAGAAAGGCTGGACAGGCCATGGAGAACTGGGAGCCTTGTTATGCTGATGGGCGGGATGTAAATTGCCAAGAGCCACTCTGGAGAAGTGTATGGTGTTTCCTGAAACATCTAAAAAACAAAGCAACAGAGCCTAGTGCACTACCACTTATGGTCCTATAGCTTAGGGAAATTAAAATAAAAAAGACACAAACACCCCAAAGTTTGGGACAGCTCTGTTTACAAGAACCTCGTTTACGGTACAAGTTGAATATCACAGAAAGCGAAAAATGGATAAAGAAGTTGTGGTACGTACGTACAATGCAATATCACTCAGCAATGAAATCTATGTCATCCGGCACATAGCAGTATAATGATTGGATTCAGGTACGATGATTCTAAGTGAAATAAGTCACACAGAAAAAGAAACATCATAAGATATCACTAATACAGGGAATGTAAACTTGGCTACACAGGAACTGAATTACAAAACAGAACAGGGTCTCAAATGTAGAAAACCAACTTATGCTTGCTTAAGGGGAATGGTGAGTTGGGGTGCTGCATAAAACCAGAGATTGAAATTAGCACAGATACCGTTCCATAAGCAAAATATGTAATAGACAAGAGCTACACCTTGGTCAACGAAGAGAACACAACACCACATATTAAACGCCTAAGAATATACCTGACTAGTAAGAATCTTAAAACCTATGTATTTATATGTCTCAGAAAGACAATCAAGCATGCGTTCTGCGGCATAAAAGCAGCAGTGATAGGATTGGTGAGGTTCGGTGAGCAAATGCAGACCCTTTGAAGTCATATTGCATGGTACCCGTTCCATGGGTCTCAACTCTCCAGGTTTAAGGGATTCTTCCTTCAGCTAAAACATGCATGTGGAACCCAGAGTATGATCCACCATGTGATCGGGAAACGTGTTCAAATGTGTCTCAGTTTTCTTGCCCTGTTACTCGGGTGCAACATTCCAGACGCTTTACTAACACTCTCCCCACTTGGAGAGTCAGTGCCTTTAACCTCCTGTTTGGCCCAGTTTGCAATTTCTGTGGAAAATGAACAGGAATAGGGAGAACCAATGAGAGACTAGCTGGAGGTGTCTGGACGGGCAAATTTAACTCTCATTTCCCACCAGGAAGAGGAATTAACCAAAGGCTCAGCGTGCCATGCTGGAACCACACTAGGGCCTGAAGCAATCCTGCGGTGTTGCGGCCAGCTCACAAGAAAGCGAGTTGAAGAAAGGAGCTCAGGGGCACTGTAATTCACAAACCTGCAGAGTTATAAATGACAGCTATCCTCCAAAAATATATGGAAGTAAGGCTGCTAAGAGGACTTGAAAGCGGGGCAGAATTGCAGGAAACCGATTTCAGGAGGTAGACTGGAATTGCATGTAAAGCATAGGAAAAGAGGCAGAACGTCCACAATGATGCACTTGGCCAAAAAGGGCGTATGCATTTTTTCCTGAATATATTCAGGAAAAAACGCATACGCCCTTTTTGGCCAACCAAGCAAGCTTGCAAAGGAAATCTGCACTACAATGAAGTCTCACTGCCCCCCGGTCAAAAGGGCCATCTGAAAAAAGTGTAAAATCCAGAAAGGCAGGACAGGCCATGGAGAACTGGGAGCCTTGTTATGCTGATGGGCGGGATGTAAATTGCCAACAGCCACTCTGGAGAAGTGTATGGTGTTTTCTGAAACATCCAAAAAGCAAAGCAACAGAGCCTAGGGCACTTCCACTTATGGTCCTATAGCTTAGGGAAATTAAAATCAAAAAGACCCAGCCTTCCCAATGTTTGGGACGGCTCTGTTTACAAGAACCTCATTTAAGGTAAAAGTTCAATATCACAGAAAGCGAAAAATGGATAAAGAAGTTGTGGTACTTACATACAATGCAATATCACTCAGCAATGAAATCTATGTCATCAGGCACATAGCAGCATAATGACTGGATTCAGGTACGATGATTCTAAGTGAAATAAGTCACACAGAAAAAGAAACATCATAAGTTATGACCAATACACGGAATGTAAACTTGGCTACACAGGAACTGAATTACAAAACAGAAGATGGTCTCAAATGTAGAAAACCAACTTATGCTTGCTTAAGGGGAAAGGTGAGTTGCGGTACTGCATAAAACCAGAGATTGAAATTAGCACAGATACCGTTCCATAAGCCAAATATGTAATAGACAAGAGCTACTCCTTGCTCAGCGATGTGGACTCAACACCACATATTATACGCCTAAGAATATACCTGACCAGTAAGAATCTTAAAACCTATGGATTTATATGTCTCCCTAAGAGAATCAAGCGTGTGTACAGCGGCATAAACGCAGCAGTGATAGGATTGGTGAGGTTCGGTGAGCAAATGCAGACCCTTTGAAGTCGTATTGCATGGTACCCATTCCATGGGTCTCAACTCTCCAGTTTTAAGGGATTCTTCATTCAGCTGAAACATGCATGTGGAACCCAGAGTATGATCCACCGTGTGATCGGGAAACGTGTTCACATGTGTCTCAATTTTCATTCCCTGGTACTCGGGTGCAACATTCCAGACGCTTTACTAACACTCTTCCCACTTGGAGAGTCAGTGCCTTTAACCTCCTGTATGGCCCAGTTTGCAATTTCTTTGTAACATGAACAGGAATAGGGAAAACCAATGAGAGACTAGCTGGAGGTGTCTGGACGGGCAAATTTAACTCTCATTTCCCACCAGGAAGAGGAATTAACCAAAGGCTCAGCGTGCCATGCCGGAACCACACTAGGGCCTGAAGCAAACCTGCGGTGTTGCGGCCAGCTCACAAGAAAGCGAGTTGAAGAAAGGAGCTCAGGGGCACTGTAATTCACAAACCTGCAGAGTTATAAATGACAGCTATCGTCCAAAACTATATTGAAGTAAGGCTGCAAAGAGGACTTGAAAGTGGGGCAGAATTGCAGGAAACCAATTTCAGGAGGTAGACTGGAATTGCATGTAAAGCATAGGAAAAGAGGCAGAACGTCCACAATGATGCACTTGTCCAAAAAGTGCGTATGCGTTTTTTCCAGAATATATTCAGGAAAAAACGCATACGCCCTTTTTGGCCAACCAAGCAAGCTTGCAAAGGATATCTGCACTAAAATGAAGTCTCACTTCCCCCCGGTCAAAAGGGCCACCTAAAAAAAGTGTAAAATCCAGAAAAGCAGGACAGGCCATGGAGAACTGGGAACCTTGTTATGCTGATGGGCGGGATGTAAATTGCCAACAGCCACTCTGGAGAAGTGTATGGTGTTTCCTGAAACATCCAAAAAACAAAGCAACAGAGCCTAGGACACTTCCACTTATGGTCCTATAGCTTAGGGAAATTAAAATCAAAAAGACACAGCCACCCCAAAGTTTGGGACGGCTGTGTTTACAAGAACCTCATTTACGGTACAAGTTCAATATCTTAGAAAGCGAAAAATGGATAAAGAAGTTGTGGTACTTACATACAATGCAATATCACTCAGCAATGAAATCTATGTCATCAGGCCCGTAGCAGCATAATGCATGGAATCCTGTACGATGATTCTAAGTGAAATAAGTCACACAGAAAAAGAAACATCATAAGATATCACTACTACACGGAATGAAAACTTGGCTACAGAGGAACTGAATTACAAAACAGAACAGGGTCTCAAATGTAGAAAACCAACTTATGCTTGCTTAAGGGGAAATGTGAGTTGGGGTGCTGCATAAAACCAGAGATTGAAATGAGCACAGATACCGTTCCATAAGCCAAATATGTAATAGACAAGAGCTACTCCTTGCTCAACGAAGTGGACTCAACACCCCATATTAAACGCCTAAGAATATACCTGACTAGTAAGAATCTTAAAACCTATGGATTTATATGTCTCCAAAAGAGAATCAAGCATGTGTACAGCAGCATAAACGCAGCAGTGATAGGATTGGTGAGGATCGGTGAGCAAATGCAGACCCTTTGAAGTCATATTGCATGGTACCCATTCCATGGGTCTCAACTCTCCAGGTTTAAGGGATTCTTCCTTCAGCTAAAACATGCATGTGGAACCCAGAGTATGATCCACCGTGTGATCGGGAAATGTGTGCAAATGTGTCTCAGTTTTCGTCCCCTGGTACTCGGGTGCAACATTCCAGACGCTGTACTAACACTCTCCCAACTTGGAGAGTCAGTGCTTTTCAACTCTTGTTTGGCCCAGTTTGCAATTTCTGCAGAAAATGAACACGAATAGGGAGAACCAATGAGAGACTAGCTGGAGGTGTCTGGACGGGCAAATTTAACTCTCATTTCCCACCAGGAAGAGGAATTAACCAAAGGCTCAGCGTGCCATGCCGGAACCACACTAGGGCCTGAAGCAATCCTGCAGTGTTGTGGCCAGCTCACAAGAAAGCGAGTTGAAGAAAGGAGCTCAGGGGCAGTGTAATTCACAAACCTGCAGAGTTACCAATGTCAGCTATTGTCCAAAAATATATTGAAGTAAGGCTGCCAAGAGGACTTGAAAGCGGGTCAGAATAGCAGGAAACCGATTTCAGGAGGTAGACAGGAATTGCATGTAAAGCATAGTAAAAGAGGCAGAACGTCCACAATGATGCACTTGGCCAAAAAGGGCGTATGCGTTTTTTCCTGAATATATTCAGGAAAAAACGCATACGCCCTTTTTGGCCAACCAAGCAAGCTTGCAAAGGAAATCTTCACTACAATGAAGTCTCACTGCCCCCAGGTCAAAAGGGCCATCTGAAAAAAGTGTAAAATCCAGAAAGGCAGGACAGGCCATGGAGAACTGGGAGCCTTGTTATGCTGATGGGCGGGATGAAAATTGCCAACAGCCACTCTGGAGAAGTGTATGGTGTTTCCTGAAATATCTAAAAAACAAAGCAACAGAGCCTAGGGCACTTCCACTTATGGTCCTATAGCTTAGGGAAATTAAAATCAAAAAGACAAACCCACCCCAATTTGGGACGGCTCTGTTAACAAGAACCTCGTTTACGGTACAAGTTCAATATCACAGAAAGTGAAAAATGGATAAAGACGTTGTCGTACTTACGTACAATGCAATATCACTCAGCAATGAAATCTATGTCATCAGGCCCATAGCAGCATAATGAGTGGAATCACCTACTATAATTCTAAGTGAAATAAGTCACACAGAAAAAGAAACATCATAAGATATCACTACTACACGGATTGTAAACTTGGCTACACAGGAACTGAATTACAAAACAGAACAGGGTCTCAAATGTAGAAAACCAACTTATGCTTGCTTAAGGGGAAAGGTGAGTTGGGGTGCTGCATAAAACCAGAGATTGAAATTAGCACAGATACCGTTCCATAAGCCAAATATGTAATAGAGAAGAGCTACTCCTTGCTCAACGAAGTGCACTCAACACCCCATATTAAACGCCTAAGAATATACCTGACTAGTAAGAATCTTAAAACCTATGGATTGATATGTCTCCGAAAGAGAATCAAGTGTGTGTACAGCGGCATAAACGCAGCAGTGATAGCATTGGTGAGGTTCGGTGAGCAAATGCAGACCCTTTGAAGTCATATTGCATGGTACCCATTCCATGGGTCTCAACTCTCCAGGTTTAAGGGATTCTTCCTTCAGCTAAAACATGCATGTGGAACCCAGAGTATGATCCACCGTGTGATCAGGAAACGTGTTCAAATGTGTCTCAGTTTTCGTCCCCTGGTACTCGGGTGCAACATTCCAGAGGCTTTACTAACACTCTCCCGACTTGGAGAGTCACTGCCTTTAACCTCCTGTTTGGCCCAGTTTGCAATTTCTGCGTAAGATGAACAGGAATAGGGAGAACCAATGAGTGACTAGCAGGAGGTGTCTGGAGGGGCAAATTTAACTCTCATTTCCCACCAGGAAGAGGAATTAACCAAACACTCAGCATGCCATGCCAGAACCACACTAGGGCTTGAATCAATCCTGCGGTGTTGCGGCCAGCTCAAAAGAAAGCGAGTTGAAGAAAGGAGCTCAGGGGCACTGTAATTCACAAAGCTGCAGAGTTATAAATGACAGCTATCGTCCAAACATATACTGAAGTGAGGCTGCCAAGAGGACTTGAAAGCGGGGCAGAATTGCACGAAACCGATTTCAGGATTTAGACTAGAATTGCATTTAAAGCATAGGAAAAGAGGCAGAACGTCCACAATGATGCACTTGGCCAAAAAGGGCGTATGTGTTTTTTCCTGAATATATTCAGGAAGAAACGCATACGCCCTTTTTGGCTAACCAAGCAAGCTTCCAAAGAAATCTGCACTACAATGAAGTCTCATTTCCCCAAGGTAAAAAGGGCCATGTGAAAAAAGTGTAAAATCCAGAAAGGCAGGACAGGCCATGGAGAACTGGGAGCCTTGTTATGCTGATGGGCGGGATGTAAATTGCCAACAGCCACTCTGGAGAAGTGTATGGTGTTTCCTGAAACATCTAAAAAACAAAGCAACAGAGCCTAGGGCACTTCCACTTATGGTCCTTTAGCTTAGGGAAATTAAAGTCCAAAAGACACAGCCAACCCAAAGTTTGGGACGGCTCTGTGTACAAGAACCTCATTTACAGTACAAGTTCAATATCGCAGAAAGCGAAAAATGGATAAAGAAGTTGTGGTACTTATGTACAATCCAATATTACTCAGCAATGAAATCTATGTCATCAGGCCCGTAGCAGCATAATGAGTGGATTCAGTTACGATGATTCTAAGTGAAATAAGTCACACAGAAAAAGAAACATCATAAGATATCACTAATACACGGAATGTAAACTTGGCTACTCAGGAACTGAATTACAAAACAGAACAGTGTCTCAAATGTAGAAAACCAACTTATGCTTTCTTAAGGGGAAAGGTGAGTTGGGGTGCTGCATAAAACCAGAGATTGAAATTAGCACAGATACCGTTCCATAAGCCAAATATGTAATAGACAAGAGCTACTCTTTGCTCAACGAAGTGGACGCAACACCCCATATTAAACGCCTAAGAATATATCTGACTAGTAAGAATCTTAAAACCTATGGATTTATATGTCTCCGATAGAGAATCTAGCATGTGTACAGCGGCATAAACGCAGCAGTGATAGGATTGGTGAGGTTCGGTGAGCAAATGCAGACCCTTTGAAGTCATATTGCATGGTACCCATTCCATGGGTCTCAACTCTCCAGGTTTAAGGGATTCTTCCTTCAGCTAAAACATGCATGTGGAACACAGAGTATGATCCACCATGTGACCCGGAAACGTGTTCAAATGTGTCTCAGTTTTCGTCCCCTGGTACTTGGGTGCAACATTCCAGACGCTTTACTAACACTCTCCCCACTTGGAGAGTCAGTGCCTTTAAGCTCCTATTTGTCCCAATTTGCAATTTCTGCATAGGATGAACAGGAATAGGGAGAACCAATGAGAGACTAGCTGGAGGTGTCTGGACGGGCAAATTTAACTCTCATTTCCCACCAGGAAGAGGAATTAACCAAAGGCTCAGCATGTCATGCCGGAAACACACTAGGGCCTGAAGCAATCCTGCGGTGTTGCGGCCAGCTCACAAGAAATCGAGTTGAAGAAAGGAGCTCAGGGGCACTGTAATTCACAAACCTGCGGAGTTATAAATTAGAGCTATCATCCAAAATTATACTGAAGTAAGGCTGCGAAGAGGACTTGAATGCGGGGCAGAATTGCTGGAAACCGATTTCAGAAGGTACACGGGAGTCACTCTTAAAGCATAAGAAAAGAGACAGAACTTGGAAAATAATGCACTTGGCAAAAAAGGGCATATATGTTTTATCGAGAGCTCTCATAACTGAGGGGAGGAGATTCCCAGCAGGCTCCAACTGCCTCCTGAGGGATCACATTGCCAAGGCAACGTGAGCAAGCCAGGCAGGAGTTACCTCACAGCAGAGGTCCCACCTCACAGAACGGTGAGAAACCCAGCCAACATCAGACTCTCACCAGAGGCCCCACATCACCAAGGGGATGGGAACCAGGCAGGAGTGTCTTCACAACAGTGGGGCCACATCATCGAAAGGTGAGGTACTCAGCACATGTGTCCTCAAACCAGAGGGCCCACATCACCAAGGGCCTCGGAGTGAGGCAGGCAGGAGTAGCCTCACAACACTGGGCCCATAGAATAAAAAAGTGAGGAATCCAGCAGTTGGAACCTCCCAGCAGGCGGCCCAGAGCACCGAGGCTATGGGATCCAGGCCACAGTGAACTCACAGAAGAGGGCCCATGTCATGAAACTGAGCAACCCAGCCATTGGGACCTCAGAGCAGGAGGCCCACATCCCCATGGGGATGGAAATCTGGTAGGAGTGTCCTCGCACCACTGAGAACGTATCAGAAAATTTTGGGCGACCAGCAGTTAAGGCCTAACGCCAGAGGACCCTCATCACCAAGGGAAGGAGGCTCCCAGCAGGCTCCAACTGCCACCAGAGGGCTGACGTCACCAAGGCGATGTGTGCCAACCAGGCATGAATGACCTCACAGCAGAGGGCCCACCTCAGAGAAGTGTGACGAACCCAGTGAGGATCAGACTCACACCAGAGGGCCCACATCACCAAATGGATTGGAACCAGACAGGAGTGTCCTCACATGAGTAGGGCCACATCATCTAAAGGTGAGGAACAGAACATGTGGCTTCAAACCATAGGACACCCATCACCAAGGGGCTGGGAGTGAGGCAGGCAGGAGGAGCCTCACAACAGAGGGCCCAAAAATAAGAAAGGTGAGGAATCCAGCAGTTGGAACCTCCCATCAGGCGGCCCAGAGCACAGAGGCTAGGGGATCCAGGCCAGAGTGAACTAACACCAGACAGCCCACATCATGAAACTGTGAGCAACCCAGACATTGGGACCTCAGAGCAGAAGGCCCACATCCTCATGGTGATGGGAACATGACAGGAGTGTCCTGGCATCACTGGGCTCACATCAGAAAATGTGGGGTGCTCAGAAGTTAGGGCCTGACGCTAGAGGGCACTCATCACCGAGAGGAGGAGGCTCCCAGCAGGTTCCAGATGCCAGCAGAGGGCCAACGTCGCCAAGGCGATGTGTGCCAGCCCGGCAGGAGTGACCTCACAGCAGAGGGCCCACCTCACAGAAGGGTGAGGAACACAGCCAGGATCAGACTCTCACCAGAGGGCCCACATCACCAAGGGGATGGGAACCAGGCAGGAGTGTCCCCACACCAGTGGGACAACATCATCGAAAGGTGAGGATCCCAGCACATGTGTCCTCAAACCAGAGAAACCACATCACCAAGGGGTTCGG
This sequence comes from Orcinus orca, assembly GCF_937001465.1. Lineage (NCBI taxonomy): Eukaryota > Metazoa > Chordata > Mammalia > Artiodactyla > Delphinidae > Orcinus > Orcinus orca. The sequence continues at coordinate 46,040 of NW_026044151.1, forward strand.
AATGAGGCTGGCAGGACCGGCCTCACAACACAGGGTCCATAGAATATAAAAGTTGAGGAATCCAGCAGTTGGAACCTCCCAGCAAGTGGCCCAGAGCACCGAGGCTATGGGATCCAGGCCGCAGTGAACTCACAGCAGAGGGCCCACATCATGAACCTGTGAGCAGCCCAGCCGTTGGGACCTCAGAACAGAAGGCCCACATCCCCATTGGGATGGGAACCTGGCAGGAGTGGCCTCGCACCACTTAGCACATATCAGAAAATGTTAGGAGCCCAGCAGTTAGGGCCTGACGCCAGGGGGCCCTCATCACCGAGGGGAGGAGGATCCCAGCACACTCCAACTGCCACCAGAGGGCCCACGTCGCCAAGGTGACGTGTGCCAGACAGGCATGATTGACCTCACAGCAGAGGGCCCACCTCACAGAAGGGTGAGGAACCCAGCCAGGATCAGACTCTCACCTGAGGGCCCACATCAGCAAGGGGATGGGAACCAGTCAGGACTGTCTTCCCTCCAGTGGGGCCACATCATCGAAAGGTGCGGAACCCAGCACATGTGGCCTCAAATCAGAGGACACATATCACTAAGGGAATAGGAGTGAGGCAGGCAGGAGTAGCCTAAAAACAGAGGGCCCAAAGAATAAGAAAGGTGAGGAATCCAGCAGTTGGAACCTCCCAGCAGGCGGCCGAGAGCACAGAAGCTATGGGATGCAGGCAGGAGTGAACTAACAGCAGAGAGCCCACATCATGAAACTGTGAGCAACCCAGGCGTTGGGACCTCAGAGCAGAAGGCCCACATCCCAATGGGGATGTGAACCTGGCTGGAGTGTCCTCGCACCACTGGGCGCACATCACAAAATGTGGGGAGCCCAGCAGTTAGGGCCTGACGCCAGAGGGCCCTCAATACCGAGGGGAGGAGGCTCCCAGCAGGCTCCAAGTGCCACCAGAGGGCTCATGTCCACAAGGCGAGGTGAGCAAGCCAGGCAGGAGTGACCTCACAGCAGACGGCCCACCTCACAGATGGGTGAGGAACCCAGCCAGGATCAGACTCTCAACAGAGGGCCCACATCACCAAGGGGATGTGAACCATGCAGGAGTCTCCTAAGACCATTGGTCCCACATCATCGAAAGGTGAGGAACCCAGCACATGTGGCCTCAAACCAGACGACACACATCACGAAGGGGCTGGGAGTGAGGCAGGCAGGAGGATCCTCACAACAGAGGGCCCAAAATATTTAAAAAGTGAGGAATCCAGCAGTTGGAACCTCCCAGCAGGCGGCCAAGAGCACAGAGGCTATGGGATCCAGGCCTCTGTGAACTAACACCAGAGAGCCCACATCATGAAAATGTGAACAACCCAGCCGTTGGGACCTCAGAGCAGAAGGCCCACATCCCCATGGAGATGGGATCCTAAGAGGAGTGCCAAAGCATCACTGGGCTCACTAAGAAAAGTTGGTGAGCCCAGCAGTTAGGGCCTGACCCAAGAGGGCCCTCATCACCGGGGGGAGCAGATTCCCAGCACGCTCCAACTGCCACCACACGGCTGACTTCACCAAGGCAATGTGTTCCAGCCATGCAGGAGTGACCTATCAGCAGAGGGTCTCCCTCACAGGTGGGTGAGGAACACAACCAGGAACAGACTCTCACCAGGGGGTCCACATAACCACGTGGATGAGAACCAGGCAGGAGTGTCCTCACACTAGTGGGGCCACATCATCGAAAGGTGAGGAACCCAGCAAAGGTGGCCACAAACCAGAGGACACACATCACCAAGGGGTTGAGAGTGAGCTAGGTGTCTGGACGGGCATATTTAACACTCATTTCCCACCAGGAAGAGGAATTAACCAAAGGCTCAGCGTGCCCTGCCAGAAGCAGATTAGGGCCTGAAGCAGTCTTGCGGGTTTGCGGCCAGCTCACAAGAAAGCGAGTTGAAGAAAGGAACTCAGGGGCCCTGTAATTCACAAACCTGCAGAGTTATAAATGACAGCTATCGTCCAAAAATATATTGAAGTAAGGCTGCGAAGAGGACTTGAAAGCGGGGCAGAATTTCAGGAAACCGATTTCAGGAGGTAGACTGGATTTGCATTTAAAGCATAGGAAAAGAGGCAGAACATCGACAATGATGCACTTGGCAAAAAAGGGCGTATGAGTTTGTTCCTGAATATATTCAGGAAAAAACACATACGCCCTTTTTGGCAAACCAAGCAAGCTTGCAATGGAAATCCGAACTACTATGAAGTGTCACTTCCCCCAGGTCTAAAGGGCCATCTGTGAAAAGTGTAAAATCCAGAAAGGCAAGACAGGCCATGGGGAAAAAGGAGCCTTGTTATGCTGATGGGCGGGATGTAAATTGCCAACAGCCACTCTGGAGAAGTGCATGGTGTTTCCTGATACATCCAAAAAACAAAGCAACAGAGTCTAGGGCATTTCCACTTATGGTCCTATAGCTTAGGGAAATTAAAATCAAAAAGACACAGCCACCCCAATGTTTGGGACGGCTCTGTTTACAGGAACCTCTTCTACAGTACAAGTTAAATATTCCAGAGAACAAATAATTGATAAAGAAGTTGCGGTACTTACGTACAACAGAATACCACTCAGCAATGAAATCTGTGTCACCAGGCCTGTACCAGCATAATGAGTGGATTGAGGCACGATGATTCTAAGTGAAATAAGTCACACAGAAAAAGAAACATCATAAGGTATCACTAATGCACGGAATGTAAACTTGGCTACTCAGGAACTGAATTACAAAACAGAACAGGGTCTCAAGTTTAGAAAACCAACTTATGCTTGCTTAAGGGGAAAGGTGAGTTGGGGTGCTGCATAAAACCAGAGTTTGAAATTAGCACAGATACCGTTCCATAAGCCAAATATGTAATAGAGAAGACCTACCCCTTGCTCAACGAAATGGACTCAACAATGAGGTATCACCTCACACCTGTTAGAATGGGCATCATCTGAAAATCTACAAACAACAAATGCTGGAAAGGGTGTGGAGAAAAGGAACCCTCTTCCACTATTGTTGGGAATATAAATTGATACAGTCACTATGGAGAACAATATGGAGTTTCTTAAGAAACTAATAATAGAATTACCATATGATACAGCAATCCCAGTACTGGACATATACCCAGACAAAACCATAAATCAAAAAGAGACATTCACCGCAATGTTCATTGCATCACTATTTACAATATCGAGGTAATGGAAGCAACCTAAATGCCCACAGACAGACGAATGCAGAAAGATGTGGTACATATATAAAATGGAATATTACTAAGCCATGAAAGGAATGAAATTGGGTCATTTGTAGAGACGTCGATGGATCTAGAGACTGTCATACAGAGTGAAGTAAGTCAGAAAGAGAAAAACAAATCTTGTATATTCATGCATATATGTGGAACCTAGAAAAACTGTACAGATTAACCATTTTGCAAGGCATAAATAGAGCAACAGATGTAGACAACAATCGTATGGACAACAAGGGGGGAAAGCTCTTGGGGGGGTGGTGGTGGGAGGAGTTGAGAGATTGGGATTGGCATGTAAACATTTATATGTATAAAATAGATAACCAATAAGAACCTGCTGTATAAAAATATAAAATAAAATTCAAAATTAAAAAGAAATAAAATTTAAAAAATAACACAGAAAAAACAATTATTCCCTTCACATACATGTATTTATATGAATAAATTATTTCCATGCTTATATCTGTAAATACAAAAAAGAGGAATAAAATCTACCTTGAACCAAAAACGAAAAAGAGAAAAAAAAAAAAACAGAACCCACCAGTTACTCAGAGGAAAACCGTATCAGGGCACTTGTTCCAGTTGTAAACAATTCTGAAGTTGGTCAGTGGTGGGGAATCATCTCCCATTCAGCCAGCAGTCCCCACAGAACAAGCGTCCTCATTGCAAAGCTGGGGCACCGCGCCGAGGCATCTGTGAGTAAACGTGAGCTGAGCCCCAGGCCAGTTGCTGCTGAACTGTTCCCACCCTTCCCAGGTAAAACACCTGAATATATACAAGGACTTGAAAGCCTAGAGGAAGGGCCATGGAGCCACACGAGTGACAGCATGCCAGCTGACTTGGTGCCTGCAGGCCAGCCAGGATGGTCCTGGCCCTGGGTGCTCTTCTGGAAGATTTCCATTTCCCTGCCTGAGATACCTGTCCTGTCCCTGCCCCCACTGCTTTTTTCCTTCCTCACCTCTGCCCAGGGAGAAATTCCAGCAGCAGGTATGGGTGACACATCCTCTTCTTTAGCAGGTGGCAGCCTGGCAACTGCTGCAGAAAGTCCAGCAGAGCCCCACTCACACTGGGCCACCCACAAAGCCGTGACCTCTCACTCCCTCCCACCAGCCCAGCCCCGAGACTGCTGACAGGGCAGAGAAAATGGCGTCAGGCACAGCTGCAGGGGCTCTTGCTGCCTGGAGTGGTATTTATATTGATCTCAACACAGGCACACCTGGAGAGGGCTGGCCGGCACGGTAAGGCTGCCCAGGTCAGCCAATCATCACCCCTCAGGGGCTCACAGTTGCAGAAAATGGAACTTGCTGAACCGGCCAGGTCCAAGGAACAGGTGTGGGCTCCTGAGAGTCAGGATAGACAAGGGGCTGCAGCTTTGGCTTGTTTTCTAATCATTTTTTCTGGCCCATGAGTGGGAGACAACTTCAAGAAAACCCTCTCCTAATGAGAGGAACCCAGGAGTCAGGGAGAGGAGGGGGTGGGTGGTAGTTGGAGACAGAGGCCTGGTGCCCTGGGTGCAGTGGAAGTCTCTGGAAGACCAGGTGGAGGGAGGCCACACAGAGTGATGCCCAGGGTCACAGACCTGTCGGAGCTGCTGGTTGTTAGTTCAAGTCCTGCTCTGAGGTGCTCTGTGTCAGCTCTGAGCGACAGGTGAGCTGGGGGTGCTCTTCAATGAGGGCTATGTGCACGGTTCCTGTGTGCCCAGCCCTGCCACGGTACCTGCAAGGGTAGCTCTGTATTTTGGGAGGGGCCTGACCATGAGAGCCCCGTGGGCTGGGTTGGGGGTGGGGTACCTGCCCAGGAGAGCTCCATATCCTGGGATTGGCCTGACCACGAGAGCCCCATGGGCTGCTGGGGACCTGGTAAAGGATGTCAGGACAGTCAGTGAAGCCACCGAGGATATACCTCCAGTTGCTCCTGATTCCTACACCCTGCTGGTCATTCTACCAACCACCAGGACATGGTATTCTGTATTAGTCTTCAATGATGCCTTCTTTTGTATTCCATTAGTCCCAGAGTCACAAGAAATTTTGGCTTGTGAGTGGCAGGACTCATCATACAACTAAAACAATACTTCTGGGCCGTCTTGCCCCAAGGGTTCAAAAATTCCCACACCATCTTTGGGGAAAGCTTAGCTAAAGACCGAAAAGTTCTACCTCTGGAAAAGGAAACCCTCCTTCAATATGCAGATGACATTCTGATCGCCAGCCCTACTAAGGAGGCCTCTGAACTACCAAGCCAATAAAGGATAGAAGTTGTCCAAGAAAAAGCTCAAATATCACAGACTGCGGTGACCTGCCTGGGCTTCATTCTCACACAAGGTCAGAGAAGCCCATCCCAGGAAAGGGAAGAAACCATTTGCAGCCTTACCCCTTTCTAAAACTAGAAGACAGCTTAGGGGTTCCTGGGGAGGCCAGGGTTTGCTGCTTCTGGATCCCTAACTACAGTCTACTAGCTGGGCCTCTATATGAAACACTGAAAGGAAAAGATGATGATCCTTTTGAACAGAATCCAGAAGTGGCCTTTCAAGAATGGAAAGAGCAGTCAATTCAGACCCTTGCCCTGGAACTCCCTAATTGAGCTAAACCTTTTGACCTTTACATTCCTGGTGAAAGGTGAATCGCCATTGGAGAATTAGTGCAAAAACTGGGACCACTTGAAATGGAACAACGCAAGAATGTCATCCAGGTAGGATAAACTACAGTCACCAAGGGGCTTGGCCCACTGCCACATCTGGCCAAGATACTGGCGGTATCTAAAAACCTGGAAATCAGCAGCCCAAAAGGCCACCTCCCTCCTAAGGGAAAAGGACCCCACGTGGTGATCCTAATCACCAACCATGCCCTGAAGTTGCAGGGTTCGCTCCGTGGGCACACCGACCTCGAGTGAGGAGGCCCTCCAACTCCAACATCCACAGAGATAACCGGGGACAACAGGGCACCATGACGACTCGTGTGAACATCACTTGACCTGGAGTTTCTCTCATAAAACAACAATAGTGTGTCCCGAAGGAGTAGACTACTGCTTGCAGGACTTACTGCACCTGGAGGGGAGCTAATAATCTTGGCGGGGGAACCGTATATCACACTGTCACCATAGAAAAGCCTACAGACACCGTGATGATGGTGGCCAATAAGACCAGCTGGACTCCTGTTTACTTCAAAAGGCTGTTGACTCAGTGGCCATCATGGTCCTTGATCACCACTGACCCTGGACTGTCTGGGAGTTGAGCGGGCAGGGCTCTGACACCTGGTGCTGTTTTTACGTTAATTCAGGGGCCTAATTGAATAAAGAGCAGACTACTGGTCAGAGCATCTAGGCTGGCAGAAACGGTCAGCCTAAGGTGGCCAAACAAATGTGGGGCGGGGTGAAATCGGCCCCCACAGCGTCTCTGCACATCTCTTTCCTGGACCCTTAAAGGTCATTAGAATCTATAACACTTCCAATGCTGGTGCTCAAGCGGACGAGCAGGGAGGCAGGGGTCCTGGGGCCAATCAACGTCACCTGGAGGCTGCTGGGGAGAAGTTCTGACCCTTGTCCCCTGGTATGAGGGCTCCCAACTCAGCACTCAGCAGTTACAGAAGAAGGGTCTGCACCCTCAGCACTCCAAGAATGAGGAATGGTACAAAAGGCAGAGGAAGGGTTTGTCCCCAGCAAAGCCCATTAAAAATCGCTGGGAGATAAAAATAGAATCTGAGCAATAAAGTCAAGTCTGACCATTTTTATCCTTTGTGCTTTGTCTAATTTCACGTGCTCCTAGGGTCCCGCATGCAGAGGTTCCACACCCGGCACTTCAGACCAGATTTTCTAGTGCAGAATGGCTGGGTCGACACCTCAGCTCCTGGGGCCCAGTGCAGACTCCGAGATATAGAGCCTGAGCTGCAGCCAACCCGGCCCTCGAGAGCTCCGCCCCCTCCCTCCCACTGACTCTGACAGGATCTCTACACAGCAGCCCAGCCCACAGCCCACGGGGTAGTGCATGCTCTCACCTCTCCATTCTCTGATCAAAATATAAAGTTTCCTTTGCTTGTGAACCAAATCCAGTCTCGATCTGTTGGCCCCAATGACACTGGGCAGGGGGACACTTGTTGGGGTCTGCTCTGGAGGATCAGTAACAGAAATTGAGACTATTGTAACTTCAATGAACAGATGTGTGTGCCAAACTGTAGTTAACATAGAACAGTTTGTAAGGCTCGGGTAAAATAAGATGTTTCTAACACTTCCATTTGATATTTCCATCACTTTATTATAAGCAAGTTCAGTGAAAAGGTTTGTCTTATTTGTCAGGTCAATATTAGAGAAACGAAGTGATTTCTTTCCAAGGATGTACATCTAATAATCTTGGTTAAAGCTTCAATCTTGTTTTAAATGCTTTTCCATTGAAAATGATACCTCTCTTTCAGCTCCCCCATTTCTGAGAAGTATAAAATCTTATAATTTATTATTACCAAAGGGGAAAGGTGGGAGGAGGGATAAATTAACAGTTTGGAATTAACACATACACACTGCTATGTATAAAATAGATCATCAACAAGGAACTACTGTATAGCACAGGGAACTACACTCAATATTTTGCAATAACCTATAAAGGGAAATAATCGGAAAAAGAATAGATATTTTTATTGACATCATCTATCAATGACAGTTAAAGTGTAACCTAAGGGAAGCTGGTGGTGAGTGCTTCTGACCCTGAAGACTTCAATCATCTAAAGTTTGGACTCTGCTTACTTCCCAAGGCCCTTAATGAACATATGTGTAGCCGTAGCTTAAAAAATTCCCCAGTTTGGGTTTCGGGGAGACACTGATTTTGAAAAAGCCCTGGTGTTCTCCTTACATGAATGGGACTCTTCCTACTGCTAAAACATGTCTGTCACACCCAGAGGATGGTATACCGTCTGATCGGGAAGAGTTTGGAAAAGGCATCTCATCTCCTCATCTCCTGGTGCTCGGGTTCACCCCTCCAGCGTCTTTACTAACAGTCTCCCCACTTGGAGATGTCAGCACTGTCAACATCCTGTTGCGTACAGTTTGGAATTTGTCCAGAGGATGAAGCGGAAGGATGAGGAACAATGAGAGACAAGTCCTAGGTGTTCAGACAGGCACATGTCACTCTAATTTCCAATCAGGAAGACGAATTGACCAAAGGCTAGGGTTGCCCATGGAAACAGTATAGGGCTTGAGGAAATCCCACTGCTTTGTGGCCAGTTCCCATAAACACAAGTTGAACAATGGAACTCAGGGGCAGTAAAATTCACGAAACTGCAGAGTTGAAAATATCTATCACTGAAAAATGTCTTGAGGAAAGTCAGAGAAAAGGATTGGTAAGCAAGGGAGAATGGCAGGAAAGGGATTTGAGGAGGTAGAAGGGACTCGCCATTAAGCACAAGAAAAGGGGCTGAACATTGCCAACATTGCAGTTGACCAAAAAGGCTGTATGCGTTTTTTTCTGTATATATTCAAGAAAAGGGCATATACTTTTTTAGCCAACCACACAGGTGGGCACTGGAAATCAATACTACAAAAGATATCACTTCGCATCAGTCAGAAGAGCCATCCTCATAAAGTGTAAACACCAGAAATGCAGGACAGGGCAAGGAGAAGAGGGAGCCCTGTGAGGCTTATAGTGGAAATGTATATTGCCAACGGCCATTCTGGAGAAGTGTATTGTGTTTACTAAAGCATCTAAAAAATGAGCTACAGAGCATAGGGCACTTGCACTCATGGGCGTATATCTTGGGAAAAACAAAAATCGAGAGGACACAGGCACCCCAATGTTTACTGCCTCTCTGTTTAAAAGATCCTCGACTAGGATATAACTTAAATGTCTCTGGAGGGAAAAAATGGATAGAGATGTGGTACTTATGTAGAGTGGAATATTACTCAGCCTGGAAATCAATGAAATATGGCCAGTTGTAACAACTCCGGAGGAGTTACGTATGATCATTCTAAGTGACATAATTCAAAAAGAAAAAGACACATATCATAAGATATCACTTAAAGGTGGAATCCAAAATGGCTACACATGAAATAAATTACAAAACAAAAACATAGTCAAATATGTAGAAAACACGCGTAAGGCTGCTAAACGGGAAAGGTGGGGAGGGGTGAGGCATCATCCAGGAGGTTGAAATTAGCAAAGATACCATTCCAAATACCAAACTGATAATCAACAAGGCCTACACGGTAGCTAAAAGAACTGCACTCAGCACACTCAAGTCACCAGAAAAGAATATCTATGACTGGTAAGAATCTGAAAAAGAATTCATTGATGTCTCTCTGTACGTGAATCAAGTGGATGTACAGCAGCAAGAAACAGAGCTTTGAAAATCAGCTGTAACCTATATAGTAATAAATTGAAAAAAATAAACGACAGAGAGACAGAGAAAACCTCTTACAACTTTTCCTCAGGGACGGTGATGCAACATGGATTGAACACATCTAGACCCACAGCAGGATGAGACATAAGGCTGGAAACTGTTCGCACTAAGAGAAATGTGAGGTTGGGTGAGGAAATGCACACCCTTTAAAGTAATACTACCAGGTACCCATTCAATGGGTCCCAAATCTGCAGGTTCAAGGAATCTTCCTACAGCTAAAACATGCATGGACAACCCAGAGGACTGTACACCATGTGATCGGGAGATGTGTCTAAAATGCACCTCATTTATCCTCTCCTGGTGCTCCTGTTCATCATTCCAGCCATGTTACTTAGAATCTCCCCACTTAGAGAATCAGCACATTTAAACTTCTGTTTCACACATTTTGCAAATTGTGAGGAGGATGAACGGGAAGAGGGGGAACCAATGAGAGAATAGTTGTAGGGATTTGGACAGGCACACGTCACTCTAATTTCCCATTAAGAATAAGAATTAAAAAAAGGCTCAGCCCACCTCGCCGGAGCCAAAATAGGGCCTGAAGCAATCCTGCGGCTTTGAGGTCAGCTCACAAAAGAGCAACTTAAAAAATGGAGCTCAGGGGCTTCCCTGGTGGCTCAGTGGTTGAGAGGCCACCTCCCGATGCAGGAGACACAGGTTCGTGCCCGGTCTGGGAAGATCCCACATGCTGTGGAGCGGCTGGGCCCGTGAGCCATGGTCGCTGGGCCTGCGCGTCTGGAGCCTGTGCTGTGCAATGGGAGAGGCCACAACAGTGAGAGGCCCGAGTACCGCAAAAAAAAAAAAAAAAAAAAAATGGAGCTCAGGGTGACTGCAATTCACAAACCTGCAGAGTTATAAATGAAAACTAACGTCCAAAAATATGTTGAGGTAAGGCAAAGAAGAGGATCTGAATGCAAGACAGAATTGCAAGAAACAGATTTCAAGAGATAGATTGGACTCGTCTTTAAAGCACATGAAAAGCGGCAGAATTTCGACAATGATGCAGTTGGCCCAAAAGGGAGTATGCGTTTTTTCCTGAATATATCCAGGAAAAAACGCATACGCACTTTATGGGCAACCAAGCAAGCAAGCAATGCAAATGTGCACAACAAAGAAGTCTCATTTCCCACCGGTCAAAAGGGCCATCCGAAAAAATTGTAAAAACCAGAAATGCAGGACAGGCCATGGAGAACAGGGAGCCTTTATACGCTGATGGACAGTGTGTGAACTGCCGAGAGCCACTCTGGAGAAGTGTATGGTGGTTCCTAAATCATCTAAAAAACAGAGCTACAGAGCATAGGGCACTTCCAATCACGGGAGTATATCTAGGGAAGTCTAAAAATCAACAAGACACAAGCACACCACAGTTTAGGGCTACTCTGTTTACAAGAACCTCAACTTCAGTACACCTTAAATATCCCAGGAAAGAGAACAATGGATAAAGAAAATGTGGTACTTATGTACAATGGAATATCTCTTCACCATGAAATCAATGTAATAAGGCTAGTAGAAGGATAAAGAGTGGATTTAGGTCCGATAATACTACTTGAAATAAGTCAAACAGAAAAAGAAACATATCATAAGATATCACTTAGAGAGGGACGATAAATATGGCTGCACAAAAAATGAATTACAAAACAGAACAGTGTCTCACATTTAGAAAACACACTTATGTCAGCTTAAGGGGAAAGGAGAGGTGGGGTGATGCATAAAACCAGAGTTTGAAATTAGCACAGATACCGTTCAATAAACCAAATAGGTATGAGACAAGATCTACACCTTGCTCAATGAACTGGCCTCAACACACCCTATACACCGCAGAGAAATATATCTGAGTAATAAGAATCTTAAAACCCATGTATTGATATATCTCCATAAGGGAATCAAGTGTGTGCAGAGCGGCACAAACACAGCAGTGAAAATGAGCTAAACCCCATTATAGAAATAAATTTTAAAACCAAAACGCAGAAACAATGAAAGAGAGAAAAATTCTTACAAAATTCGCTCAGGGGCTGTGATGCAACCTGGAATGACCACATATAAACCCACAGCTGGATAAGACATAAGGCTGGACACTTGGGGCTGAGAGGATTGGTGAGCTTTGGTGAGCAACTGCCGAAAGTTTAATGCAATACTTCATGCTACTCATTCCAAGGGTCCCAACACTCCAGGTTGAAGGGAATCTTCCTACAGCTAAACCATGCATGGAAAATCCAGCAGATGGTATACCATATGATCGGGAAAGGTTTCTAAAACGCACCTCATTTTCCTCTCCTGGGGCTCCGGATCAACATTCCAGCCACTTTACTAACAACATCCCCACATGGAGAGTCAATGCCTTTA